>NC_061121.1:177038242-177102553 GCF_002878395.1 Capsicum annuum | reverse complement strand
AGTAAAAGCTTGCAGAATAGTTTTAAAGTATCTCTATAATAGTAAAGACTTTCAGAAAAAGATTTATAGAAAAAAAATTTAGAAAACTAAGTGTGAAGGCTCACAAGTTTTACTCAGATTATGCCTTATAGAAAGATATTATCTACAGACTTTAGTTTTTAGATTTCAGATTTAAAGAGTGAGTCCTTTACACACTTAGATAGTCTGATTTAAAGGGAGAATACAAGTACAACTATTAGAACTAAATGTTATGGCTCATAAGATTTATAAAGTACATTTTGTTTCTCATTGCTACATATTTCAGTATTTCAGATATTCCAGCTAATGTGAGTCATTTACATTTAGCATGCATTATTTTATAAATTATGATGATTGATATTATGTTTTACTTATGCATTCACCCCATATACTCAGTACATCCTCAAAGTACTGATCCACATATATGTCTATGTGCTACATTATCTCATAATGTAGGTTCAAGTTGTAGCACACATACCATATTCAGATAGTTGCAAATTCCAGTCAGCAGATGATGAGTCCTCCTACTTTGGGGACTTTAGTTAGATGTAATTTATGTACTTTACTTCCTTACTCTCATGTATTTATTAGTTATAGTTGGGTTTGTGTCCTAGCTATCTATAGTCAGTATAGTAGAGGCTTCACAGATGTCAGTTAGAGTCAGTTATGTATTTTCAGTATCTCTTTCATACCTTATCAGAATGTAAAAGTTGTATCAGTATTCTATTTTCATAAATTCCACCATTATTATGTTTCCACGTTGTAAACTCAATCATTTTATACAGATTATTTAGTTGCTTATGAGTTATGATAGTAGAAGGGTTAGCTTGGGATCACATGTGGTCCTAAGTACCGTATGACGTCTTGGGATAGATTTTAGGGGTGTTACACATACTGACAGGGGGGAGCAAACAAGATGTTTTTGTTGTAAATATAAAAAGGGACCAGGTCCTTATGTTTAGTGATGGTAGGGGGAAGTATGATGATAGGGGAAACATTCATCTCGAAAGTTGTATCACACTGGTTAAATATGATGGATGTGCATTGATGCTTAAAGTTTTGTGGTTTGTTTTTCATCATCAAAAGGGGGAAAATTACCATATGTTGTTTTGATGATCAGTATCTAACTTGAATGGACCAGGTCCCTGGATGTTCATGGTACAGTACAGCTGGCATGCATGACTGCATAGATTTGTCCTCTTATGTAACAAACGTACAGGTGCTGCTTATACTGATTAGGACAGTTGGTCCAATGATATTTCAGCCCTAATCATCACTCATCTATAAAAGAAAAAAAATATTTATTTATTAAATGATTTTTTGCACAACTAAAAATAGTGAAGAGAGGCTACAAAAACCCCCAATTCAACACTGCTCAAGTATTGCTCATGTTCTTATATTTGAATTATGATCAAAGAGTGAGTGAGTATTTTTGAGTGTTGATTTGTAGTAGAACTACTCATGCTATAAGAGTAGTGTTTTCTTTTGTTGAGAGAAGTGCTTAGGTAGAGTTGCCTAAGATTTATACTAATTAGAGGTAATCAATGTAGAGAGTCCTTGGTAGAGTTGATAAGATGAGGTTGTAGTAGAGTTATTACAAGCAAAAGAAACCTAGAGTTAGATTTAGTGAAGAATGTAATCAAGAGTTTGATTATAGTGGATTTTGAGGTACTTGTGAGGGCAATCCGTGGCTTTTCCCTACCTTGAGCTAAGGGGACTTCCACATTAAATTCTTGTGTCTTTACTCTTCTTGCATTGTCTCTTACTTCCTGGTTATTTTTCTATACTTTACTTGTGCTTGACTTTGAGGAAGCTGGTCCCTCACTGTGTGGTGAAACCCCAGGGTTTTAATAAAATCAATCCCCTTTTTCCCATTATACCCTTGACAAACAAGGCTAGATAAAGTTTTCGATGAACTGGTCTATTTCATAGTTTTATCAAGCTTAGCCTTTACAGCTGTCAATTCCCTTTCCAGTTCACCACACCTCTTTAGTGAAGCAGTTATTTTATCACTATCCTCACTATGTTTTTCTTCTAGATCAAGTTGAATTTAAGGCCTTTCATATTTTCTTTTTGACTTGACTCAGGAAACTTCATCCAGTTTTTCACTAAAGGACTTATTTTCAGCAGACAATGAATGACTAGATGCTTGAAGTTAAGACATTGCACATTTAACTCAACCATATTTTCTTTACTTTTTTAAGATTTATCTTTAAAAATTCCTTATCTCTAGTGATATCACCTAAATATCAATTAATATAGCAGCAAGAGATTTTATCTCAAGTAGATTATAGTTTTTAAGACTTTATTTAATGTCAAAGAGTATTACCTGATCGTCTTCATCTTAATTCAATTTTTTTACTAAGGAAAAAAAAGAGTCATACACTTGAGCATCATCCTCCATAACCATCATGGAGACATCCTCTTGATGTTCTGAGTCATCAGAATTTTAGTGAAGATCACTCAGAGTAGCTATGAATTGCATTGCCACTCCATTAGCTTCAGCCTTTCTATCATATCTTTCCTGTACATGTCTCCTACCTCCTTCTTATTCATTGTTCTGCTTAAAATATTCTCTATATACATTCCTATGCATGGGACGGTCCCTGATATAGTGACTGGGCTTTTCACACTTATGACACATATCATTTGTTTTTTCATCTGTGGGGTATCTACTGGATTCTCCATTCCTGAGGAAAGCTCTTGATTTCTTTAAGGCCTTGATAACTTGCTTGTCAATGTAAGAAGTTTCTTTATCCTCTGTATTTGGGTTATCTTTGGCAACATTTAGAACCAGATTCTTCTTAATCTTGGGTTCATCTTTTAGATTCCCAAGTTTCTTCAACATCTCATATGTTTTAAGATTCCCAATAAGGTCATCCATGGAGATCTTATTCAGATCCTTCGCCTTAGTAATTGTATTCACCTTTCTCTTACATCTTATAGGCAGTATGCTCAAGAATTTTTCACCTGCTTGTGGGTGGGAATAACTTCACCCAGATAGTATAGCTTATTAGTTATAGTAGTGAACCTCATGTATATCTCATGTATATCCCTTAGATAGACTCATTTTCTTTCATTGTGAAGGTTTCATATTGATTTGTCATCATATCCAATTTGTACTGCTTCACCTGTATGGTTCCTTCGTGGGCTATCTGAAGATAATCCCAGATTTCCATAGCTGTTTGAAAGGCAGAGATCTTGTTGTACTCATTTGGACCAATAACACACACAAGAATCTTCTTGGATTTATAATTTTTCCCTATCTTCTTTCTGTCAGCTTTATCAAACTCCTTCTTTGTTTTGGGGATTTGTGAAGTCACATCTCTAATCTTTACCGCCCTAGGAGGAATAAAAGGGTCATCTTCTATAACATCCCACAGCTCACATTCTTCAGCCATAATGAAGTCATGAATTCTTGTTTTCCACCACCCATAGTACTCACCATTAAATCTTAGGGGTCTTGTAGTAGACTGGTCTTCTTCTAGGTTAGGAGGAGAAACCATTTCTTTTCTCAATATCCTTCCAAGGTGTTGGCCTTTTAATGTAAGACCCGCTCTGATACCAAATGAAGGGTTGGGGTGGGACTCTCCCCAACTCAAGGTATTGTTCCTAGATGCTCTTAGAGAAAAATAACTAGGAGATAAATAAAATAAGAAGTGCAAGAATGTAGTAAAACAAAGGACAGAAGGTTTTTTTACTTGGAAACTCCTTTCTCAAGGGAGAAAAACCATGACCTGCCTCCAAGATTTCTAAGCTCCACTATACTCAAGCAACTTCTTGAATACAGACTCCAAGGATTAACCTCCTAATCCATTGTTTCCTAGAAATAACTTTATTACAAGGAAACTCAAGCAGCAACTCTACTGCTTCCACCTCCACCTAACTCTAACTGGACTCCTCAAGATAATTCTAGCTTTGACAATCACCTAACTGTAGATGATTACTAAGAAATGGTTTCACCACAACACCTACAATAATCATAAGCAAGCATAGGCAAAAGTGTAAAAACAATATTACAAAAAAACAATATTACAAAGACTCAATTATGACTTGTAAATAAAGATATAACTCGATGAGCAACAGGTTTTCTTGTTAAGGAAGATAAGAAATATATATTATAATACAAGAAAATCTAGTATAGATCCCATTGGTTGAGGAAAAAAGGTGGCAACAGCTTTTTACCAATCTTTGTACTTTATGTCAGCTGGACTGTTGACTATGATAGCGATAGGTGAGCCCATTCTGGTATCTAATGCATGGAATTTTTTATCAACACAAAAACTTCTGGGAACAAATCCCAAACTATGAAATTGTCAATCATCAAAACTAATAACTTAACAAGTTCCTCTATTTGGAAGAAATTATAATAAGATGTATCCTATCGTTGTAAAATAAATCAGGAGCTTCAAATGTTTGGAGAGAAATAATAACGGTAAGAGAATATGTGGAGCATGAAATTTGGTGGCAAACCAAATGTAGGCCTCTAGTTTATGGTTTAATAACTATCTAAACAATGATCTCCCTACTTTACATAAGGGAACAATAATAATGATGAATAAATTGATGTTAAAATTTTTATAATTGGTGGTGAATGTGATAAACAGAAGTTTCTAGAGAATATCTCTAAAGGGATGACTAATTATGTCATTGATAATATTAGTCCCTGCACTAACTAAGGTGAGTGATAAACCCTAATGGATGGGCAACACCGGTGGTATTTTTCAATCAAATTAGCACATGGGATATGGAATCGCAAGGAGGAGTAGAGTTAATTGACTAACATCTAAATTAATGGAGTTTATTTCAAGATTTTCTTTCTATGTAGAGTTTGATACAGGAGAATAGCCTCAAATAATAATCTGAAAAGGATGAAGGTGAACATAATATCCAGATGCTAATGTTGTGAGAATTTTAACCATGAGACAATGATCCATCTTTCTTTAATAGCTCACATAGACCAAAAGCTATGAAAGTAGTTTGCTACTTGTGCAGGTATTAAAATTGATAGATTGTATCTACAATAGATAATTCAAAGATGATGGGTGTAGACACGTGATTTTTGACTCTTCTTGAGTTTCAATTTAGTTTTTATTTTTAAGTTTTTATTTTATGTTTAATTATTATTTTAATAGGTTTCATTTGAAATAAAATGTATAAGAAGATACAAAAAAATAGAGTTACATTTTAAGATATGTTATTTTACTTCTCATATATAACGAAAATTTTCATAAAATATGTTTCCTTTGAATTTAGGTTTTAATAAATAAACTTACAATTTTAATATCTTCTTAGTTGCATTTTATTTTAATCTAGCAATTTAGCTTCTCATATATTTTACTGATGTAAAAAAATTAGTTCATATGTTTTTATATTTTTTTAAAAATCATTCAAAATGAAAAATAAAAAATGAAAAGAAGAAGAAGAAGAAGATTAAAAAATCCTAAACAACTAAGTGACTGTTTGGATTGTCTTTTGACTTTTGACTTATAAGCCATAAGCTAGAAATTCTAACTTATAGCTTTTGGCTTATTTTTAACATTTTAATCCAAAAGTCATAAGGTAAGATTTCTAACTTATGACTTTTGGCTTATTTTTAGAATTTTAACTTAAAATAAGTGTTTATAAGCACTTTTTAAATATACCCAAACACTTCAAAAGTGCATAAAAGTCAATTTTAGCTTATAAGCACTTAAAATATGTCCATTCAAATATACAATACATAGAGGGGAGAGATAAAAAATCCAGGACAACGTATAAAAAATAGAAGAAGGAAAATAAAAGGACACACTTCAAAGAACAGGGGGGATATTAGAAATAAAATAAACAGACACGAATAGGTTAGAAACAAAAGGAAAAAAGTGTGTGTCATCTCTGATGATACTGCTTGAACCGTCAGAATTTGAGATTTATGATAATAAATTATACTTGCTTTTGTTATTTTTGATATGTCAATTTTTGCACCTAATGTGCTACTTGCTCCCCATTTATTGCTTTAATATTTTTAAACTATATTATAAACTATCTCCTCTCGTGTATTTTCTCTGAGTCTCTAAACTATAGGGTTGAAAATGCAGTTATGTATCCTATATTCATTTGAGATAAAGTCAGAGTGTCTTGACATCTGGTGGAGCATTATTAGTCTCACATATTAGGTGGAGTTAAACTAGCAATGAAGTTGAAATAGCACTACTACCGATAAGTTGAGCCTCTCTGACTCGAGTTATTACTCGGGTAAGCCAGTCTAGACACTTGGGATCAAACTTTGTAGAACTAAAATACAGACATGGTTATCTCTAGTAGGCTTCACTTATCTGTATCATTTGAATCTGACTTAATGGGACTCGATACAAAGATCAAATTCACCCAGGACATTCTATTGCTACCTAAAAATACATTTATTTATAAAGTCTTTCATATTGACCAATTTTAGAGTGATTGGTGAAATGAGGGAAAGAGTCATCTTTCAGTATTTTTTAAAAAATAAATATGAAGAAAATGCAAAAACATTTGTTTTTTTGAAAATTCTCATGTATTTCATAAAAAATAAAATTTCAAAAGATTTTACACTTCTAAACAAATTACAAAATATGATGTTGTTTCATTTTATTTTTCTTTGTTCATAAAAAAAGTAAACATTTTTCCATAATAACCATTTGTATGAGAAAAAAAGTTGCACTTTTTAGATCATGTTCAATCTTTCAAAATATTTTTGACAGTCTAATTTAGATTAACTATGAACAGTTGATTCTCAGCTCGGTACGATACATAGACAACCCTCCTCAAGTAAAATAATTCTTATTAAAAATAGGTTTTTAAATCCTTAATGAAAATCCAAAATATGTTTAATATTTTGTACAAAAAAATAGTTCTTTGCTTGACTGGTACCAACATACTTAGAAATATGAATGGAAAAAAAATAAGTGTCAAATTAATTAGCATGATAAACCGGTCAACTTTATTTTTGAACCAAGGATTCTTGAGGTACCTCTTGATTGTACTTGAGTTGAAAATATCCCTCGCTTATAGTTAGGTTTTGATTAAATCTGATCTCATCATTTCATGTGTGTTGTGTGGTATGTTTTAGATTGAAAATTCAATGACATTAACTTATTGATCTAGAACATGGCCCAAATATTTGTTAAGGCAAAATTTGAGCAACACTTGAAAAAGAATTGTAGGCATTCTTTCACCTGATTGTGCTTTTGAAGCCCACCAAATAATAAATAATCTCTAGATTTCTCCTTTTGAGACTAACATTTTTTTATTAATTAACCACATCTTAACTTTTAACTTTTGAGTACATATGCACAAACTCTCTTTTAGCCCGCCTCCCCAAGCGTGCTGAACTAAGTTGGAATACAAAATGAGAAGGTGGATAATGTGTTTCAAATAAGAACTCAAAAAGGAAGAGAAACTCAGTTAAACAAGGATAGAGGATGAAAGTAGAAAAGGGGGAAAATGTCAAAGACAAAAAATGAGAAGAAGTAGTAAAGCAAAAGAATATAAGGATCAATGGAAAAATAAAAAAGTGCATATAATGTTATTCTTAAGAATGAAATAGTCACTCAATCCCAAAAGAATATCCTACCCATATCCCATGACTATATTACAAGACTACTTGATCTCATTTTGAGTGTTCTCATATTAGTGAATACTTAATTGATAGATGATCATGTGTATCTTAGTTGCATGTATAGAATATCTTTTTGAGTATGAGTGGCTTCTAGAACATCCTAAGATTTAAATGATTCTATTGTGCGTGAACTAGGACTATATTTTTGTAAGGACACTTGAAATATGAAGATAGAAATAATTCTAAATCCTTTGTTAAGGTAAGATGAACAGATCTTATCAACACTTAAGTATATTTGAGGTAGAATTTGAAACTATAGGATTTACTTTTAAGTTGATTCCATGTTTGTTCGAAAGTAATTAATGGTGATTCTTATGCATAATGTTAATTTTTGGTAACAATTGAAATCAAGACATACTTAATTAGTAAAGGAATTTTATTCTTTGGTGCTCTTTACAAAGCCCACCCTTTCTTAAAACAAATCAAAGAAATATATCTATTGAGGTTGCTTTTAACTATGCTTTAGTACAGAAGAGAGAAAACAAAGAATACATACAAAAGAATAAGGGAGAGATTAGAAATAAATAGGTAGACAAGAATAGGTTAGCAGTAAAAGAAAAAAGGTATGACGGTGGAAACTTCTTATACCCCCAAAATTTAAGGTTATTCACAAGACAATCCTAGATATTTTAATGTGAGAAGTATGAAAAATGAAGGAACACCAAGAGATATAAAATTGAGGTAACATAGAAAAATTATTTCATCAAAGTGAGTTTATTGTGTATCAACTGATTAGATTAAAATATTCATGAATTAAGGTTCCACAAGATTAGAGAGGAATAGTGAGGTATCTATAAAATTATAGGCCTAGTCTACACTAATACACGTGAAATAAAAATTTTCAGACCTTGGCATGATAAAATGCAATACATATGAAAAATATAGGGTAACCCAAGACGAAAAAAAGTATGGGTAACCAAAGATGGAGCTTATATGGATTCTCTATAAGAAAATTTGATCTTATTTACATCTACGAGTTTCCACAAATATGGATGCAGAAACAATGGTCATTCTCAAGGCACTCAGATATTGTACTGATAAGCACCTAAACAATATAATATTATATACTAATTCACTTTGTCTAAAGAATATATTATTGGGGAAATTGGGGATGCCTTGGGAATTGATAAAGAAAATAGAAGAAATAAAATACAAAACGAGGCATATACATGTTTAAATAAGGAACACATTCAGAGTACCCAAGCATCGTATTTTTTTTATACATTAGCTAAGTTTTTAGAACAAATTAGAATATTTTTGTATCTTTTATGATATGTTTGATGCAAATGAGCCAGTATATATGATTAGTAGTATTTTAGGAGAAAATATGACATGAGGATAATCAAGATGAGTAAGGATAACAGACGAGGATAAATTAATAGAATCAAGAAATTGAGAGCGAATGAGGAGCTCGGCACCATACCAGAAGCTCCTGATCATTGAGTTCTACACCGTACGACTGAATGAGGTTTCTCACTAGTAATCTAGAGCAGTGGTCCCTACAGTACAGACCTTGATGTAGTGCACTGTCCCTCATGTCGTACACCCTCTTACTTCAGGAAATTCTCTTTTAAAGTGAAGACTTGTGTAAGGGCTTGCATGTAATTTCATCATACGTCTATAAATACACCACAAATATTTTCAGAAGAATGTCATATTTTTTTGGAGAAAATATGATCAGCATCCAGAGAATTCATTGGGGTTTTACTCTCTACTCTTTCACACTATTTAATTAGCATAAACATCATAACTTTTGTAATTGTATTTCCAGGTATGAGTAACTAAATATCCTTGTTTTAGGATTGCGTCTAAAATATAACTATTTAGTATTATTTAAAATTGACAAAGCTAAATTGTCATATGATTTTTCATGTGTTCTTATGTTAACAAGAATATGACTTTTCTATGTCCCCAACAATGGTGCCAAAAAGTTACTATGGTCTACCACACAAGAAAGTGCACTTGATTATATCAAGTAATACAAAAAAATTTTCAAGTAAACTATCAAACTCAGATGAAATTTATGATTAGTCATTCTCCTAAGTGCAATGGTACAAAGTATGCTGGTAAAGTTTTTCTATTCTAGATTTCACAAAAATTTAAAAAGTTGTGAAAATTTTAAAAGGTATACTAAATATTAAAGAGGTACTTTGGGTTACAACATTGATCATAATCATGTATAGTATTTAATTTTCTTGATGAACTTTGTTTATCTAATTGCTAATGTTGGGGTTAATACTATGATGTTAACCATGGCTCTATAACATTTTTGGGTTAACATCAAATATGAAACCTTGTTATACAAGCAATGCAAGGCAATTGAATTCAAATGTACTTCTAAACTTTTCTCAACCCTATTAGATGATTTCTCTTTAATTCTTTCAAACTTAAATAGTTGAAATTAGAAAACTCAGTTTTAGCCCCATGTTGATTAATTTTGCTAGAGCATTACTCATTGGATGGAGATTAGAAATTCTAACATTATTGTTACTCCTTTTTTTCAATTTTAACCTCTTATTTTAAACAAGCGAAACCTAGGGCTTGTTCTAATGTTTGTAAATATTAGAAATATATTAAAATGAAAGGAATAACAATGCATTAACACTATATTACTTTAATGCACATACAACCAACCCTAGAATTATTATTTTGCCATGAATCCCACAACCCTAGTTATAGGGTTTTTAGCCATACATGATTAATGATATAAAGAAAACAAAGAACTTCATACCCAAACAAGAATTTCATATAAAGATAAAATCTAACACTTGTATTCTTTGAAAAATCTCGATAAATGTTTCTGAAAATTCAAATACGTTCAATACCCATGAGAAGTAACATAAAAATATTCAATATACCGAAATATACCAATTCTAAACATTAGACTAGGTTTTATAGGCTACAGGTAAATCTAAATCAAAATTAAAATTGAATTTGGTCGTCCTTACTTTTACTACTCTCTTAATGGTCATCTAGACTTGTGATGGTTCATCACCTCAAATCGCCACTTAACTTTTATTTGGCATCGATTCTATTTTGCACTGATGGCTCAGCGTGATAGATCTCTACGCCTTTTATGTTTTACTAGGCAAGTCATCACCATGAGTCTCTTCAACTGGTGTTTCTTCATAAGGCGGATGGCTTGGTGTGATGATCTGCAACACCTTTGACAGTCCACCAGATAACTCGTCATGCTAAATCTCTCACTTGGGTGGTTCTATTTCAGTGTGACAGTTAGAGTGACAATTTTCCAGACTATTGATGGTCTACCAAAGGAGTTGTCATATAGTATTTTTAGCATTCATTGTTTTTTGTCCTTGGATCAATTTCCTGTATTTAGACATAAAAAGACATCAAATCTAACAATGATTGCTTAAAATCTCACAATTATTCTTGGTTAAAAAAGTAAAATATGTTGCCAATAGCCGATACATTAATACCCTCAAATTAGAATGTTCACTTATCCTCAAGAAATGAAACAAACTTATGCTAGAAAATGCTCAAAAAAACAACATTTAGCTAAACTACATAAATCAACTGGCATTTTTTAGTTCTTTCTAAAACTCACCCTAATCTTGTCATATTCAACAAAGAACATAGCACTCATTCGATATGTCAAAAAATACGTATCTAAGCATGTCATTACGATATCAATGAATAATTTGCATACACCACAATTGTTAACCTAACTATCAGTAATCAACATTGCCTTTCTAATGCCCCTACTACAAAGAAGTCTTATACACACATGGTGTTGACACCCAATTTTGATATCCCGATAATCCTCCTAGGCTGCTTTTTATCAAATAATTAATTTCAAATATTAATATTTCTTTACGTATTATTTTGATACAACATAAATATTTATACATCGCACTCATGATTTTTGAAATATCCAATATGTTCTCTGGTAATTGTATATTTTTATATGATATTTTGCATAATTTTGTTAACATTTATTAAATTATTTTAGCAAATATGCACACTCATAATTTACAAATGCACTATCTATTATTATTATTATTAAAATAATAGCCTATTTTATGTAATGTTCCTACCTATTTAAATTTTAGCCATACTTGTGCTTAATTGATATCAATTATAACCAATATTGATATCAATCTTAGCCCCTAATAAAAAATGCAATTTGTTGGCCCTTTTTAAAAATATTTTAATCTCAGTCATTGATCGAATTTGATCCCAACGACTGAGATCTTCACCCAAAATTTATACAATATTTTCTTCCCCCAAAAATAAAGGCTATGAACTACACAAAAATAAAAACCTAGAAAATTGAGGAAGATGGAATTACTCTATAATGCTAAGGTTTAATTCATTTTTTGTCAAATTGGGATCAGCACGTGGAATTATAGTTTTTTCTTTGGGCTAAAATCCTCTGCTAAGCCATGATCGTGCAAGTATGGCTGCGACCATGGCTATGCGACCACGGTTTATCCCTATGGCCGTGTTTAAGTGACCATCCTTAACTGTCGCAACCACGATCAATAGTTCACGACCATGATATCTGAGGCCTTTCTATTTCAAATCTTCAGCTGCACGTTCTTGCTCTCTTTTTGATTATTTTGAGCTTCAATCCATATCTTTCAAGCCCTTTTGCTTTATACTTGCACGAAGTAGATATTAGTGCATCTAATCATAATTATGTCTTATTTACTCATCCATAACAAGGTAATATGCATGAATGATGAGTGTAATTAAGTGGTAAACTCACCTCTCATCATTCACATTAATGGTTGGATTAGATATTTCTTAACTAATAATTTCTAGTCTTGGTTCTGCTATTTTGTTATATGATCAGTGTTCTTCTATTACTTATGGTTTGATGTGGTTGGGATAGGTACATGGTGCGATCTGTGGTCCTTATTGGGCTCGAGATGCCATATAACAAGGTTCGATTTTAGGTCATGTCAAGTTGGTATCAGAGCCTAAGTTCATGGTCAGTTGGGTATCCATAAAGTCGTGTCAAGTAGAGTCTCTTTTATGGGTTTGTAGTGCTCCACACTTATAAGTGAAAGGCTACGAGGCATTTAAGAATATTTTACTTTCTTGTCATCTTATTTCAAGCTATAGAGTTTAAGGTCTTGGACCCTTTTGATTTCTATTTGATCACTTTTCGGATTATGCCTCCAAAAAGATCTAAAGTTCCCTTAAACCCTTCCATCGCAACTGGGGATGATGTTGATGGGATTCACTCTACTTATGGAGTTCATACTCGAGCTAGGGGTCTGGTACCTAATGGTCTGGGAGTTTCACCGGTTCCCTCTAGTCCTCTTCCAGTTCCTCAAGCTGACAAGATGAATATTACGTTTTGTTAATAAATTCATATGATTGATTAGGTGGTAGCTTCTCAGGCTGAGTATGGTGCATCTGTTACTCCATCTTTTGAGGACACAAGGGTTGGACAGCTTATGAGGTTTAGTCCTCTAAGCTTTACCAGTGTTAAGGTGGAGAAAGATCCTGAAGGTTTCTTGGATGAGATAGAAAAAAATTTCAGAATTATGCATGCCACTAATATGGAGGGGTGGAGTTTTTGGCATATCAATTGAAGGGCATGGTGTACCAATGGTATGAGGAGTTAGAACGGATAAGGGGTAATATTGATAAGTCTTTCTTGTGGGAGGATTTAACTAATGCATTTCTGGACCGCTTCTTTCCTCAAGATTTAGAGAAGCAAATGTGGAGGAGTTTGTTAATTTAAAGCAAGGAACGATGTCAATCAAGGAGTATAACTTGAAGTTTCATCAATTATCTTAGTATGCTCTAGATATGGTGTTAGATATGAGGGCTCGAATGAGCAAATTCACCTCAAGATTGTCTTATAAGTTGGTCCTTAAGATCAAGGCAGCTTTGTTGATCAATGACATGGACATCTCTAGATTGGTTGTGTTTATGCAACAAGTAGAGAAAGAGAAAATGAAATAGTTTGAGTTTAGTGAAAAAAAAAAAATTTAGGCCTTCTAATCACAGTGGTAGAGATGATAGTAAATAGCCAAGGAAGAAGTGGAGGAGTTCAGGTTCTTTCTCCTCAGCTAGTTCTTCTTACCTGAAGCCATTGGGTGATCGTCGATCTTAGTTTGATGGTGGGCTTCGAGCACAAGGTGCCCCTTCTCAGACTAATGGGGCTCAGTCGGTTCCATCTTACTCTTCTTGTAGATTCTGTGGCCAGTATGAGAAGGAGAGGAATAGATGTTTTAGATATGGTCAGATTGGGCATATACATTAAGACTGCCCCTCTCTAGTGGCTTCTTGGGCCAATAAGGCCCCTATCACTACTCCATCTACTCTTGCACCAAAGGGTGTTTTTTCAGCCTCTGCTTCTATTTTTGGTATTGGTACTGGCCATAATTATTTGTATACTTTTGTCCCTCACCAGGATTTTGAGGCATCTTCCCATGTGGTTACGAGTATGTTGAAATTTTTCTCCCATGATATGTATTGTTTAACTGATCCAGGGTCCTATTTCGCTTATATGACCCCATTTGTGGTTGTGCATTGTGGTTTTGGTCCTGAGTGTCTGTCAGTCCTTTTTTTTATTTCAACCTCGATAGGAGACTCTGGGGTTACTAAGAAAGTCTATAGGGGGTTTGGTATATGTTGGTAGTAAAATAACTCTTGTACACTTGATAGAGTTGGACATGGTTAATTTTGATATTATTTTAGAAATGGATTGATTGCATTCGTGCTATGCTTTCTTAGATTGTCGAACCCGTACTATCATGTATAAATTCCTTAATGAGTTAGTCATTGTATAGGAAGGGGTTCGTTAGTGCCTAAGGGGAGATTTATTTCATATCTTAAAGCCTGAAAGTTGATTTCTAAAGGATGTTTGTATCATTTGATTCGAGTTAAAGATTCTAACTCGAAAGGTCCTTCTCTAAAATCTGTTCCCATGGTTAATGAGCTTCTCAAGGTCTTTCACAATGACCTTTCTAATATTCCTCCCAATAGGGAAATTGATTTTGGGATTGATCTTGTTTTGAACACTCATCCAATTTGTATCTCTCCTTATAGAATGGCTCCGACAAAGTTGAAAGAGTTTAAGGATCAATTAAAGGATATCTTAGATAAAGGTTTTAATAGTCCTAACGTGTCTCCTTGGGGTGCTCTAGTGTTGTTTGTGCGTAAGAAGGATGGTTCCCTTTGAATGTGCATTGATTATCATTATTTGAATAAGGTGACCATAAGGAATAAGTATCCTCTTCCTAGGATCGATGACTCATTTGATCAGTTTTAGGGTGTGAGGTATTTCTCTAAGATTGATATTAGGTTAGGTTATCATCAGCTTAAGATTAGGGAAGTGGATATCCCTAAGACTGCCTTCAAGACTCGGTATGGTCACTATGAGTTCCCAGTTATGTATTTTGGGTTGACCAATGCTTTGGTGCATTCATGGATTTGATGAATAGGGTCTTCCATCTCTTTTTACATTTCCTTGTCATTGTCTTCAGTGATGACATCTTGGTTTATTCTAAGAGTAAGGCGGATCTTGTTGATCACCTCTGTGTTGTGATGCAAATCTTAGATATTCATTGCTTCTATGCCAAGTTCTCTAAGTGTGAGTTTTAGTTAAAGGTTGACATTTTTCAGTCATGTTATCTCTAGTAAGAGGATCATGGTAGATCCATAAAAGGTTGTAGTGGTTAAGAAGTGGCCTAGATATGCAACTCCAATTGATATTTGGAGCTTCTGGGGTCTAGCTGATTACTATAGAATATTTGTGGAGAGTTTTTCGATGATAGCTGCCCCATTCACTAAATTGACCCAGAAAAAGGTCAAGATCTTATGGTCAGATACGTCTGAGGGTAGTTTTGAGAAGTTGACATATAAATTGGCTTTGACTCCAATTTTGACATTGCCCGAGGGTAAAGATGGTTTTGTAGTGTATTATGATGCTTCTCGTATTAGGCTCAGTTATGTATTGATGCAATATGGTAGGGTGGTGACCTATGATTCTATGCAATTGAAAGTTCATAAGAAGAACTACCCTACCCATGACTGGAGTTATTGGTCATGGTATTTGTGTTGAAGATTTGGCATCACTATCTCTATGGGGTTCATATTGACATCTTTCAGATCATAAGAGCCTTCCGTATGTGCTTACTCAAAAGAAGCTGAATCTCAGGTAAAGAAGGTGGCTTAAGTTGCTAAAGGACTACGATATGAGTCACCATTACCATCCAAGTAAAGCTAATATAGTTGTTGATGCTCTTAGAAGGCTATCTATAGTGAGTTCAGCTCATATATACTAGGATAAACGAGATTTGATGAAGGGCATTCACTATTTGGCCAATCTTGGAGTTCATCTCATGGACTCTGGGGATGGTGGTGTATTTATGCATCAGGTATCGCAGTCGTCTCTGGTGTTTAAGGTAAAGAAAATGTAAATGTTGGATCCTGATTTGATAAAGATTAAGAGTAATGTGGGGTTGTTGATTTTTCGATTGGTAGTAATGGTATCTTGAGGTACCAAGGTAGGCTATGTATTTTCAATGTCAATGGATTGAGGGAAAGGATTATGGTCGAGGCTTATGGATCCGGTTATGCTATTCATCCCGATTCTAAAAAAAGGTATCATGATCTTAGGGAGTTTTATTGGTGGAATAATATGAAGTGAGATGTGGATAGCTATGTGGGTAAGTGTATAGTGTGTCGACAAGTGAAATTGGGCACTTGAGACCTGGTGGTTTGTACCAAGAGATAGAGTTGCCCAAATGGAAGTGGGAAGTGATTAATATGGATTTTTTCATTGGTCTTCCCCAGTCTCGAAATTAATGTGATACTATTTGGGTCATTGGGGATATAGTGACCAAGTTTGCTCATTTCTTACCGGTGGGGACTAGTTATTTGACGAAAGATTATGTTAAGCAAATCTTGCGGAGATTATGAAGTTGCATTGTATTTCAGTTTCTATTATCTCAGATCATGGTACTCTGTTCTCATCTTATTATTGGAAGTCATTTCAAAAAGGTTTGGAACTAAAGTGTGCCTTAGTACTGCTTTCCACCCGCAGACGGATGGACAAACAGAGAGGACTATCCAAACATTGAAAGATATGTCTCATACTTGTGTAATTGATTGTGGTGGTAGTTGGTACGACCATTTTCCTTTGATTAAATTCGCCTATAATAATAGTTACCATTCTAGCGTTGGCATGGCTCCTTTTGAGGCGATGCATGGTAGGAGTTGTCATTCTCCTATTAGGTGGAATGAAGTTGGTGAGGGTAAATTGCGTGACCCTAATTTGGTCCACCAAGCCTTGGAGAAGGTAAAGGTGATTTTTTATAGGTTGAAAGACGCTCAAAGTCGCCAAAAGTCCTATGCGGATGTGAGGTGTAAGGGTTTGGAGTTTAATGTTGCCGATTAGGTATTCTTGAAGGTATCTCCCATGAAAGGAGTGATGCAGTATGGTAAGAAGGGGAAACTTAGTCCCCGATATATTGGTTCATAATTGATTTTAAAGTGGGTTGGTAATGTTGCCTATGAGTTTTAGTTGCCCTCTAGTTTGAGCTCCATCCATCTGTAATTCCATGTGTCTATGTTGCGGAAATATATAGGTGACCCTTCGTTAGTTGATCCCTTATAGGATGTTGGTATTTTGGACTTATTATCCTATGAGAAGGTCCCGATGAGGATCTTGGATCAATAAGTTTGACGGTTTTGAACAAAAGAGGTGGCTTCGGTGAAGGTTCTATGGAGGAACCAAAAGTTCAAGGAAGCTACTTGGGAAGTGAAAGAGGACATGAAGTCCAAGTATCTACATTTGTTCTCCGTTCAGGAAACTCGTACTTGAGGTATGTGTTAATCTTCATAACTTGATTTATGTCTTTGTTAGGCAATGGGCTCAAGTCCCTAAACTTCAAATTGAGAAAGTGTTTTGATAGACAATGGGTAAGAGTCCCAAAGTCAATTGAATGAATGGTTGATTGGTGATGATCATGGCATATGTCTTATCCTTGTTCTATGTATTTGTTTATTAACTTGGTTAAAGGTTAGTTTGATGTGTTGTGATGTGTTAACTCATGTTTGTTCTTTCCTTACTCGTCATTCGAGAATGAATGATCCAAGTGGGGGAGAATTGAAACACTTTGGCATTGAAACCTCATAATAATTTCCTAGGTTACAGTTTCTGGACAACATACAACTAGTGGGTACTAATCATATGTTTGGGTATGTGTTAGGGCTGCTCTTTTGTATGATGGACAGTATGTGTGTGTTGGTTTCTTCCCTAGGTACGATTGATCATTATACCAATCATATGATAATGTACGAGTCGTAAGCTACCTAGTCATATGATGCTAGAAGTCTTGGCCAAAGTATTCTGTCTTGAGTGCGGGTTGTAGGGTACCACTCATACCTTATAGTATGATTCATTCATATATAGTAGTATTTTGGTCAGTGTGGGGATCTTAGGTGAGGTCTAGGGTATGCATTAGGGTACCACTCGTACCCTAGGGTATGGATCAAGGGGGTGAGTCATACCCTCCTGAGGTTCACTTTTTAGCTTTTAAGTTAAGGAAATTCTAGACTTTTCCCACCCCTAAACCCTTATGATCCATGACTTATAACATTGTTTGTCCTCTCATTCTTCACAAAAAAAACAATATCAAAACATTCCAAAACTTCTCTAACAAGATTGGGGCTGGGGTTCAACAAGAAGGCCATCTAGGAGCTTGAAGACCAAGAATCTCTCCGTGAATCTTTATGTATACGGAATGTGACTCTTCCCTCTTTGTTATTTCTCAAATATCATTTGTTTTAAACAATGATTTGATTCCTTAATGGTGTGTTTTGAAATCAAATGTTAAGGGTTTTAATGCATAGTGATGGGTATTGTTTACTCTTGTTCAAAGTTATGTTTACACATGCTTTTGGTGATGGTTTGCAGAGTGGGTGCTTGGTGATTGTGGTTTAACAAATGGGTCATGGTAAACCCAAATCTTGATGGTTTTCACTTAGGTTTTGGTCATGGTAAAGGTATGCCCTCAAGATGTTTATGAAAATGTCTAAGACAAATAACTAGTTGTATGTTAATAGTGTTTTAAGGCAATGGCTTAATAAGTAAAGATGCTTGGTAAATGACTTTGTAAAGGCCTTGTCATCCATGTAAAGAGTCAATTGGTAACCTTGGTGGTTTGATTTGTTAAATGTGATTAGAGTCCCTAAAATTGAATTTGAATTGTGTTTGAACTAAAGTTTGGTACAAGAATACTTATGAAGAATGAAAGGTGTTGTATGGGCTTTGATGACAACAATTTGACTTGAATGGTGGTTGTAACTAAGGTATTGGCCTATTAAAGTGATTGATTGATAAATGGTTCATGAAGATCATGCGGTCATATATGGTGTTGAATTGTAGCCTTGGTGGCTTGAATTGGTTAAATGGGTTAGAGTCCTTGAATGTTGAACTAAGGAGATTTGAATGCATAGGCAAAGGGTTAGAGTCCTAATGTCAACTAATAATGGACGCGATGGCTAGTGGTTAGAGTCCACTTGCTAAAGAAGATGGCTTGTGGTTATAGCCCACTTGTCCAACGAAAAAGACTTGAGGTTAGAGTCCCTTGCCTAATGAAAAGGCTTGAGGTTAGAGTCCCTTGCCTAATGGAAAGGCTTATGTTAAAGTCCCTTACATATGAGTCCCTTTCCTATTGAAACATCTTGAGGTTAGATTCCCTTGCCTAACATGATATGGAAGGTCAATCCCTCTAAATTATATGGGTGGAAGGTTAGAGTCCTCCACTCCATGTATCATGATTGGATGCTTCAGAATGCATGCTAAGTTTCGTTCTATTTTTGGCACTTATTGTATCTATATATATGTCTAAGTATATGAATATGGTTCCATGTGATCGTTTGATTGTATTTTGAATGATGACACTATTTTATCCTTATCCTTGAGTTACATGCTAGCGCTCCAACCGCTAATCATCTCCAGATGCTATGTCCCCACGCAACACAGGGGTCGGAGCTTCTTCTTCTCTTCTTGCGCAGTGACTAGGTGTTCAAGAAGATCGTGTGTTAACTTTGAAGTGGTGAGCTTCCATACTTCGAAAGGCATATATTTCATAGTCTTTCTATATTATGTCATAGACTTGTATTAGACTTGGTTTTTAGCTATTGTTGGGGGCATGTCCCGACATATTATAAACATCAGATTGGTAGAGGATTATGGATGGCTATGGACTTGGGTATGTTGTTTAGTATGTTGACATTTATGGTTGGATTAGACATTTCTTAAGTAATGATTGCTAGTCTTAGTTCCGCTATCTTTTTATAAGATCGGCATTCATCTAATACTTGTGGTTTGATGTGGTGGTTAGGATAGATAAACGGGATGATCTCCGGTCTTTGTGGGGCTCGAGATGTCCATACGACAAGGCCTAGTTTCGGGTCGTACCAAATAGTTTATAACTTAATGATTTTATGTTAAAAGGGTCAAAAGAGGGGTTTTAATTTGTGGGAAATAATAGGGTAAGAGGAAAAGGCCACAATTCCCATAATGAAAACAGGCAGGAAACATAGCGCCCAGTCACTATGGGTCAGGTAACGACACGTGGTCACTAGTTACGAGTTGTCACCACGACTCGTAGCCTGGGTATAAACTCAGGGCCACCTCACTGGTTTGGTTATAAGTCCCACTCTATGACTTGTGAAATCACCCTTCGATTCGTAGAGGCTAAGTCATGACCACAATAGAAACTCTAGACACCCTTACTGGTTGGACTATGAGTGGGATCATATGGCTCATGGCGAGTGACTACTACTCGTCAAGTAAGTCGTGGACTGAGAAGAAAATGGAAAAATCAAGAATTTTTCAGAGGCCAAAACCTAAGGTATTACATCACCCCTCCCCCCTCCAAGATCATTCATCCCCGAATGAGGAGTAAAGGCACCCATTAGCACAATAACAACAAAGCATACACACATCCCAAACAAAAAGTTCAAAAGGACACAAAAAAAATAACGGAAGTCATACCTCAAGCATTTTCATCCAACGTGGGGAATACGAACGGATATTTGGACTTCATGTCCTCTTTAGCTTCCCAAGTACCTTCTTCCACCTTTTAATTCCTCCAAAGGACATTCACCGAAGCTACATCCTTAGTCATCAACCTACGAATTTGCCTATTCAATATCTCCACCGAGACTTCTTCACAAGACAAGAAATCCAAAATACCAATGTCCTTCACCGGGACAACGAAAGAAAGATCATCCACACACTTCTACAACATTGACACATGGAAAACCGGATGAATGGGACCCAAACTCGAGGGCAAATCCAACTCAAAATCAACATTTCGAACTCTTCGCAAAATCTGATACGAACCAACATAACAGGGACTGAGCTTTCTTTTCTTTCCAAACCTCATCACTCTTTTCAGAAGAGAGACTTTCCAGAACACCCAATCACCTACTTAAAACTCCAAATCCCTTTAGCTCACATCCGCATAAGACTTTTGGCGACGCTAAGCAGTCTTAAGTCTTTCTTTAATCACCTTCACCTTTTCCATGGCTTGGTGAACCAAATATGGACCAAACAACCTAGTCTCACCAACCTCAAACCACCCAATAAGAGACCTACACCTCTTACCATATAAATACTAGAAATCAGCCATTTGAATATTCAAATGGTAACTACTGTTATACGCAAACTTAATAAGAGGCAAGTGATCAGCCCAGCTATCTCCAAAATCAATCATACAAGACCTTAGCATATCTTCCAAACTTTGAATAGTCTGTTCTTCCTGTCCATCTATTTGAGGATGGAAAGCGGTGCTAAGGTTCACCTTGGTCCCTAAACCTTTCTGGTATGAATGCCAAACATAAGAAGAGAATTGAATACCTCAGTCTGAAATAATGGAAATCGGCACTCTATGCAACTTGACAATCTCTAAATAAACAATTTAGCATAAACTTATCTAAAGTAGTTAGTCCTCACAGGCAACAAGTGAGCAGACTTACTCATCCTATCCACAATGACCCAAATCGAATCATACTAATTGCAAGATCAACTCGTAATTAGATCCATGTTGATAATCTCCAACTTTCATATAGGAAACTCTATCTCTTGAGACATCACACCAGCCTTCAAGTGTTCAACCTTCACCTATTGACAGACCATACTTTTTCCACAAAATTTTCCACATCCTTCTTCATATTACCCCACCAATAGATTTCCTTCAAGTCATGTTACATCTTTGTCAAACATGGATGAACTATATACCTAGACTCATGAGCCTTATTCAAAATCTTTTCTCGCAGCCTAATAAAATTAGGAACACATAACCTACCTCAATACCTCAGGTACTGTCTCCCCCAATCTCGAATGCCATTACTTTTTGCTGACCCACATCATCCTTAATCTACATCAGAATGGGATCCAAAGTCTGTTTCTCCTTTACTTCAGCGCCAAGAGATATCTTAACCACCTCTTGAACAATTACTCCACCCTTCTCAGAGTCCAAAAAAAGAACTCCCAAGCTAGCCAATTGGTGGATATCCTTCACCAATCCTTTCTTCTCCCCGTCCACATGAGACAAGCTTCCCATAAACAACCTACTAAGAGCATCAACAACGACATTAGCTTTACCTGGATGGTAATGGAGACTCATGTCATAACCCTTGACCAACACCATCTCTGCCTGAGATTAACTCCTTCTGAGTAAACACATACTGCAAACTTTTATGGTTTGAATAGATATCTATATGTACTCCACACAAGTAATGGCGTCAAATTTCAAAGAAAAAACCACAGCCGCCAATTCTAAATCATGAGTTGGATAATTTCTTTCATTAGCCATAAGTTGTTTAGAAGCATAGGCAACCACCTTACCATACTGCATCAACACAACCCAATCCCACATGGGATGCACACAATATATAACAAAACCCTCAGTATCCTCAGCAGGGCCAAAATCGAAGCAGAGGACAACTTATCCTTCAACTTCTCAAAACTACCTCACAAGCATCAGACCAAAAAAACTTTACCTTTTATGGGTCCGAATGACGATTGGAGTTATGGGTCTAGGCCATTCGCCTCCACTTTCTGTGGATCCATCTTAATCCTCACACTAGAGATAACATACCCAAGAAAAGTCAAAGCATTCAACTAAAAGTCATACTTAGAAAATTTAGCCTACAACATTTAATACTTAAGAGTCTGCAACACAATTCAGAGGTAATTGGCATGGTCCTTCTCACTCTTAGAATACACCAAGATATCATCAATAAACACTATCACAAATAAATCAAAAAACTATGACAACACCCAGTTCATAAGATCCATAAATATAGCTGGAGCATTAGTCAATCCAAATGACATAACCAGGAATTCATAATGACCATATTGGGTTCAGAAAGCGATCTTGGGAATATAAATCTCCCTAATCATGAACTGATGATAACCCAACTGAAGTTCAATCTTAGAGAAGTATTTAGCACCCTAAAGCTAGTCGGAGAGGTTATCAATCCTAGAAAGAGGGTACTTATTCTTAACTATAACCTTATTCAACAGTCGATAATATAAACATATCCAAAGAGACCCATCTTTCTTACAAACAAAAAGCATGGGAGTACCCCACAAAGAAACACTAGGATTAATGAAGCCTTTATCAAGGAGATAACTTAATTTCTCCTTTAGCTCTTTTAGTTCTGCCAGAGCCATTCTATAAAAAGAAATAGAGATAGGACGAGTATCCAATAGTAGATTAATCCCAAAGTCTATTTCTTTATCGGGAGGAATGCCAGAATTATCCTCAGGAAACACTTCAGGAAACTCATTGACAGCAGGGACAGATTGCAAAGAGGGGCCTTCAGAACTAGAATCCTTAACCCAAATAGGGTGATACAGACACCCTTTAGAGATCAACTTTTAGGCTCTAAGATAAGAGATAAACCTCCCTTTAAGAGCTAAGGAACCTTCCTCCAATTTAATTATCAGTTTATTAGGAAATTAGAAACAGACCTTTTGGGTCCTATAATCCATACAATCCTAGCACGAATGAATCCAATCTATCCCAAAGTTTACATTAAAATCTACCATATCAAGCTCTACTAAATCCACCAATGTCTTTCTATGAAATATAGACATCATACAGCCCCTATAGATCCTTCTAGTATCTACAGAATCACCCGACGGAGTAGATACAGAAAAAGGATTAGAAATACTTTTTGGACCAAAACCAAAATACACAGCCATATAAGGGGTCACATAACAAAGGGTAAACCTCAAATCAAGAAAATAATACACATCTTGAGAAAAAACTTGTAACATACTGGTAATAACATTAAGAGATGCCTCAGATTCTTGATGGGTAGTGAGAACATGGAGATAATTTCAGCTAGTGTCGGTACCAGAAGTAGCACCCTTTGGTACAGCAGCCGAAGAAGTGGATACCATAACCTTATTAGCCCGAGTGGTTTTCTTAGCTGCGTGACAATCTCATTGCATGTGACCAAGCTGACCATAATTAAAGCATCGATTTCTCACATTATGAAAATAACCTGGTGAAGTTGACCGCAAAATCTACAAGGAAGATATGGTGGGGTTGACTGAACTTCACTAGCCTGAGACTGGGCACCCTGTGCCTTAGTACTACTACTAGTCTGAAAATGATGATCACCGAACGGCTTCGGATGAGGAACACTAGTAGAAGAATATGAACCAAAACTTTTCCAAGTCTTTTTCTTGCTCTACTATCTACCATCTCTCCCACTAGCTTGCTGACCTCTACCCTACTCTGAATACCTAAATTTTTTATTCTATCTCTCCCCCATCTCTACCTGTTTCTTCTTTTCATCCTCTACCTTCTGCATGTAAACCATAAGCCTGGAGATATATATGTCATTGTTCAACATAGCAGCCTTACACTCAAATACTAAGTCAGGGGACAACCCAGAAGAAAATTTCTCAGTTTACTCCTGATAGAAGACACCAACTCTGGATCATAACGAGACAACTGCTGAAATTTCAAAGCATACTCCTTCACACTCATCTTCCCTTTCTTCAGATTCACAAACTCTTCATCCTTAGCTTCACTTAAATCCTAAGAAAAGAAATGATCAAGAAAAGAACCTAAAAACTTATCACATAAAGTTGTCTCTGCATCATTACCTCTCAATTGCTCCCACTCCTCATACCATTGATAAGATGCATCCTTTAACTGGTATGCAGCAAATACTACACTCTCAGAATCAATAGCATGTATCACCTCGAATATCTTCTCTATTTCATCAACAAAACCCTTGAGGATCCTCTTCAATCCTAGAGCCTGTAAAGATTGGGGGATTCAACCTCATAAACTGTCTAACTCAAGTGACCTCAGTAGAAGGAGAAATAGAACTAACACGGTCAGACTGATGGAACTGAGAGGTCACTAACTGAGTAAGTAGATAAATACATTGGCAAAACTCTATATTTGAAACATCACCCTGAGGTATTGAGGCATGAGTATCATCAGCTCGAAAAGGCCGAGAAAGACTAGTAAGGATCGGTGGAACTCCACAGAGGGAAGTACAATCCGGAGCATGAACTCTAGATCGGGTCTAAACTTTATAGATAGGGCGAGATCCATTCACACCATCCTTAGGTGGGAAAGGGGTTCCAGAGGAGTTTTTACGAGCATTGGATCTTTGGGAGACATGATCTGAAATGTGAGTAAATAAAATATTAGAGGAATTTCAAGACACTAGACTCTGTAGCCCAAAATAAAACATAAGAAAGGAAAACATTCCCAATTAACTTGTAGCCTCTCCCTTATAAGTGTGGCGTGATACACACCTATAAAAGGGACTCTACCCAAATTTGCCTTATGGTCACCCAAAGACCCTAAACCTATGATCGGATACCAAGCTTGTCACGACTTAACCCTGGCTTAGTTGCGACGTGTATCTCAAGCCTACCGAGGGTCGGAGACCATCCCCTTTACCTAGTCACCTAAGCATAATAAATATAAAAGCAAAAGCAACCCAAACATAATATGAAAGATAGATAGACAACATAATTAGAACTAACAGTCAATAGCAATCATCACCCACACTTTGTCCATAAAAAGCCTCTAAACCAAATACTAAGTAAGGTCGTGACATGCCCCCGATCATGGCAAAAAGAAAATCCAAAAGTATGAAAAGAAATCGATGGAATTTCTTAAAAACATAAGGAAAGAAGTGAAATATCCAACTTTTCAAAAGATTGGATTCTCACCACATCAAGCTGAACAACAGATAAACCTGAACCACCTAACTCTTCACAAGGTAACCAAATAACCCCTAGGACCCTATATCATAAAATAATACAGCGTTCGAGGATAGTTGTGGAATGAGCACTAGTATATAACTCAGGGAAGGGATAAAATAATGCCATAATCAAATCAGTCCAAAACCATTCAAAAACCATATGCACACATTTATATATACATATATATAAGATGTTAGGATAGGGAACAAGGTTTAATCATGAATTTTAAAATCATTAACCTAGACTATGTAGCACTAACCATCCAAGGTCACCCATGGACTATATGGGCTTAGCTCCCCCTACTGAAAGGGTCCCAGTGCATGTTAGTCATACGAACCACAAAAATTTAAGGAAGTCCCAGGGAATCTACAACCCCAGCCATTCCAAAATATATATATAGTGTGAACTATGAACACAATCATTAATACCCCTACGCCGGCAAACGTTGTTTCCAGTATTGGTCCACCCCTCCCCCCCCTCCCAATACCTCCACCTTTCACGGTGAGCTACACAACTCCTTTTAAGCCTAAATTAAAACCATTTATATATTCCCATCCATTAACCAAGAAGTCTTTTAATTAGACATTTACCATTGGTATCGTCATACCAAATAAAGTTAAGTTTACAATCCAATTATGTTATGCCATTCCAAAACTAATGAGCCAAATTGACTCTAAAGTGTCCAATTTAAAACTAATACATGACCCCAAGGTTTTCCAAAAACCATTTTAAGTTTCATTAACCTTTTATGCAATGTAAGGTTCCAAAAGTGAGTTCAATTATGCTTGTATCCATGTTTCAAAACCAAATAGCCAAGTTGGGTTAAGGGTAAAGCCAATTCCAAACCATTAATCCTTAAATTATTGGGAAACCCACGTTCCTCATTTCAATTCTCCCACCCATACATTTATTTAGTTCAAACCATAAGATAACTGAAACACCCTAGATTTGGTCCTTGAAAGTTTCTTGACCTGTGAGCTTACTACCCAGACTATGACTCTCCCTATGAGTCGTAGGGTGTCATTATGGGTTATAGAACCCTAATCATTGCCTAAATAGTGTGTTTAGCCAAGTTTTTATGTTGATCATGAACGGCGCTCAATGAGTCAATAAGACTCATTATGAGTCGTACAGTGTAAATCATAGCCTCATCAGTATGAGTGTCAAAGATTCTGTCTTGAGTACAGTTTAGACCCTACGAGTAGTAATGTATGAGTATGAGTCAAATGGTATGACTCATAGTCAGGCCAGTGTTGGTGCCCATGGATACTGTCCAAGCTACAACTAAATTCCATGAGTTGTAGGTGACCCTACGAGTCGTAAGGTCACCCATAGCGACTGGGCAACTTTTTCAGTCTTTTGATTAAGGCATTTTGGAAATTTCCCTCTTTCACTGAACATAATCCATGACCTTAAATCAATATTAGGACCCCATTCTCATTCATAACACATCAAATACACTCTCTTAAACTCTTTCAAAATCTCTTAAGCAAGAGCATTAGGGTTTCCAAGGGTTTGGTTGTCTAGACCTTCCAAGGGCAAGTTCCCTCCATAACTATGAGCATGTGACTCTACCCTTAAACTTTTTTTACATTAAAGCATGAATTTATATGGTTATTTTTCTAAGGTTTTTTATATAAGTTGAGTGCTTTGGCATGGTT
This sequence comes from Capsicum annuum, assembly GCF_002878395.1. Classification (NCBI taxonomy): domain Eukaryota; kingdom Viridiplantae; phylum Streptophyta; class Magnoliopsida; order Solanales; family Solanaceae; genus Capsicum; species Capsicum annuum. The sequence continues at coordinate 177,074,985 of NC_061121.1, read as the reverse complement.
TATTTTTATATTGTTTTTCCATGATTTATTATGCATTGTTTTGTCTTTATTAATGGTTTAGAATTTGTGGAGTGCATGGGTATGGTGAATAAACTAAGGGGTCATGGTTTTCCCTAATTTGATGATTTTGGCATGATATATGGTTTTGGAAATTGTGTTTTCTCAACCCATTGTGAAATTGATATTGAAATATGGTTTGTCACATGGTTTGACTTGCTTACTTATACTATTGCATGGCATAAAAAGACTAATGAACCACAAATTATTTTAAATTAAACCTTGGGGTTGGTGTATTTCCCGTATGAATGAATAATTGAATCTAAGGGGTTGTGAATGTCCCCGTATGATGAATAATTTATGCATCATGATTATTTCTGCTTGCAAGTAAAGTTGGTATAACAATACCAATGGGGTGCCTTTATGAATGAATTGGTTCAAGGAATAGGAATGTGTGTAACTTATTTTAGTTGGGCTTTAAAGAGGGTTATGTAGCTGGGTCGAGAAAGTGAAGGTCCCGGGGACCAATACTAGAAACCATCTTTGCTAGCATGGGGGTCTAAATGATCGGGTGGTTTGAATCCCCGTATTATATGATGAGATAATGAAAAGGTCCTCATGGCATCACTAAGTAAATTATGTAAGAACGGATCATAAGATAATGAGACTAAGGTCGTACTGAAGGGTAAAAAGACCAAAATCCCCTCATCCCAAGGGAGAAAATCAAAACACTGGTATGGCACGTCAATATCGCAGAGATTAGCCTCATTGCCACGCCATTATCGTGGAGGTTAACCTACATGACATGGCCTTATTATGGAGGCTCATTGCCTTGGAATCCAAAATTAGCCTTGAACCCTTTCGAAAATTCTGAAACTTTTCCAAAACACCCTTTTAACATCCCTAATGGGCATGATCTATACAAAACATGATCATAACAACATAAGGCATGTAATTTTTCCAAGAATCCTCAGATTGACTAAGATTGATACAAGACACAAAATAAGATTTAGAAGAACAAAATATTAGAAGCATTCTCCACCTTCAATGATACATTTAATAGCCCTTAACTATAGCAATACTTCTAACTATGAATTCAACTATGAATTCCAAAATCCACCATTTCAATCTTACAATTTCCCCACAAAACACATCACTACAAGAGCCTAAGTCAAGCTATACATTGCATCCATTTTAAAGCCTAATTTGGAGTTAAAAGGTGCTAGCTTAAGTTATGGGACACTATGCTCTACATTCTTTCAAGAATACTACTCCATCCTATCACTATAGTCAAACAACATTATGTCTTATCTAGAGTACTAGCCACAAAACACAAGGATTTTCCTATCTATCAATCACAACATTCAAGCCTATCTTTACTACACCCACTTTACGGATCTCCCCACCAAAAAACCATCAACCTCTATCACCTTCAAAAAGACTTTCACCACATATTCCTCTCATAACTAGTTCACATAACAAAAGTTTTATCTCACTCTTCCCACTTCGTCTATAACCTTAGATCGAGTAGCTATAAAAAAAATTTCACTCTTTTATATAAAACATTACTATGATTCTGTAACCACTACCATCCTGATACAAGGAGAATAACTGAGGGACTAGAGTATGAGCTTCAAAAATAGAAGTGACAGTATTTAATTATAACATATATTTGCTATACTATTTAGGGTGGGGGCCTGTGATGTAAGATATGATCCAATAAGCACGAAGGGCTACACACATCAAAATGCTTATTCATAATCAAAGGGTCGAAGCATGGACATAGGCTGTATAAAGAACTAGAAACCTAAGCATTGAGATTATTTGAATACATAGGATGTTGGTAGAATGTCCTCTTAAACCAAAATAGGAGGAATTTTCTAGAGTAAGGATAGATATATCATGACTTATCCCTAAAACTCACCACCATGAGAAAATTCAAGATCTACCTTAGTTCATAATCTCCCTCTTGGGTCAAAGGTAACTATCCCAATCTTGAAAGTATATCCCCCCACAAACTCTACACACATAACACTCCACATAATGGGGGGTATCACTATGCTCAAGAACACAAACTCCCCTCAAAATCTTTAATATGAAGACACTAAATTGTTTCTAGGACATCCCTTTTAGGGATACTAATCATAACTTCCTCCAACTTCCAAAGTCATCGCCTTATAACTAACATTTTCATGGGTATAGACATCCATGCTTCTAAACACTTAACACTCCATCTTCAACTCCTTAGAATACTTTCATTACACCTCTAATATCATAACCTCATAACTTAACAAAATTTTAAAAGTATACCAAGAGTTCACATAGTCTATCTGGTTCTCCCTCAAATTAGATCTACATAACACCATATCACAACTCCCTAGACTTCTCCATACTAAGAAATTTAAGAACTTAAGCTAGGTAAACATGGAATTCATAACTTAAGATCGAGTACACTTTATTCTTATAACTTAAGACTCTTATCCATCTAATGATTTAACCACATTTCTACTTCAACACTAGACCTCAAGCATATATCACAATTGCACAATTCAATATTTCATGAGTCCTCAACCGAAACTCTTTCACACATTATATCAAACCTACTAATTCACTCCCATAAATCTTGCATCATGATTCTTGAGCTAATATTCTTATCACCATAATCAATATTTAAAGTTCAAACTTAGTGTCTAACATCAATCGTGCACCACCAAGGAAATATCTTGCATAATATACTAGTTCATCAAATATATAAATCAACCTAAATTCCTTATTTAACTTAACTATGGCCCACAAGAACATTCTTCTTTACAACGTTACTACTAGACCTTAAAATTTACTATAAGTCTTCTTACATACTATTCTAGTTTACAACTACTAGAAAAAAAGCAAGGGGTATAGACACATAATAGGGATAGTCGATCTTAATCTTATAACCTAATCCATTAAGGTCTATAGAACATTCACCTCCTCACATCATATCTGCTTACCCATGCATGCATCCCAACTATCTTCAAGATAACTACTCTCTTTTACCGATAACCATAAGTTTGCTAATTTTTTTAGTACACCTTAACCAACACCATATGGGCATACCACCCCCAATACTCCCTTAAAGGTCATGCAATTACAACTATCTCTTTTTCACTAAAAAGTTACCCTCGCTCTGACTTCTAAACATAAGACTTCATATCACTAACCTCGGAATCACCTTACTACTCATAGGTCATAACACCTCAATTTATACTACCTTTAAGATAGAAATAATATCCCAATATTTGAATATAAATCTTTACCCTTAAGCGAGACATCTGCAATAAAGTCCTTGAAAGGGATAAATTTCTTATCTTACCTCGGGCTGAAAGCATGATTAATAAAGGTAGAGGTACATGCTTGAATTAATACACCTTGATGCATTAATGGACTTCTTTCAAGTCCCCGTGCTATTATATAACTTTTGATGGCTCATTCTAAAAGGACCATACTATTAGAAAGCTAAGTCTTTGCACTTGTATCAACGCGATAATAAGACATAGTCAACAAATTAGAGAAAGAAAGGAAGTTGGATAACCTTCATATGAATAACACAATTGCACAATATAGAGTATATAAGAATCAGAAAAATTTCCTAAATGTATTGTAACCTCCTAATTATAAGTATGGTGCACAACACACTCATAAGCAAGACTCTACTAGACATGAGTTTGTGGAAACTCAATGACCCTAAACCATACTCTAATACCAAGCTTGTCATGACCCAAACTAGGGTCTGGCAGTGATGGGTATCTCAAGTGTGCCGAGTATCGGAAACCACCCCCTTGCCTAGTCAAACAGAACATAACACATATATGATAGCAGAAGCAATCCATATAGATATAAGTAAGATAAGTAAACCAAGGCACAGTTTTAAGAATTCAACAAATATCCAATCCCAATCCACAGTAATCCATAAAACCTCTACAAAACCAACATCAATCTAGGTTGGGACATTCCCCCAATGATAGCTAAAGATAAACCAAATGACAGTATCTGACACAAAAGAAACATGACTTTAAAATGATAACCCTTCCGAAAAATAGAAGCTCACCACTATAAAGTTGACAATTGATAACTCAAAAATCTATCACTATGTAGAAAAAGCAGAAGTACCTTTAGATCCTGCATCACATGAGGATATAACATTCGAAGATGGTTAGTGGGATAAGGACTGCCATGTAACTCAAGGAATGGATAAACTAATGCCATCATCAAATCCATTTAAAATCATTCAATCATATTCATATATTTATATATTTAACATACTAGGATGGGGAACAAAGATTAGCATAAACTTTAAACATTAGCTTGGATTGTGTAGCTTAACCATTAAAATAGTACCCACAGGCTATATGGTCCTCGGTTCTCACCCCCTGGTCGGGCCTAGTTCATATAGCCACACTATAACATCCTGTATTTTGCTTGTACTTGTTCTAATTATATGGAACCTGGTATAGCCTTGTGGTATAGGTAACGGGTGAGATTTTTTATGCAAGTATTAATGGTGTAGAAGGAATTATAGATGCTGCCCATACAGTTTAACGTGATGCGACCAAGTTAACATCGATACGACTATATAAACTTGGGATTGTAAGCAAGTATTTGAATTTGAAGTTTAAAGTGACCAAGTATGTATAAGTTGAAGGTAAGATTAAAGGGATTAAGAGCTAAAAATGGAATAAAATATTAAGGTGCTTGCTTGACTTAATTAAGTTAGTAGGTGAGTCACCTACTTAAGATATTTAGACCAAATTATGGACCCATGGCTATGGACCAAATTTGGGCCTATACTAACGTACTTATTTGGTCCCAAATTGAATAAAAGAGGAAGAAAATGGATAAATGGCCCAACACACAAATCTGCCAAAGGCCCAAGTTAATTGAGCCCAAAATAAGAATTTAAGTAACTAGGTGCATCACCTACTTTGAAAATTTGAGCAGCTAGAACCCTTAAGTAGGTGCATCACCTACTTGGACCAATTTGATCAATTTTAAGGTCTAAAATGCAGCTAAGGAGGTGGACAAAATAGGGCCTTTATAAGGCCAAATTGCTGGTCAATTTACTTTATTTCTAAGTCACAAAAAAAGAGTATATTTCACAAAATCTCTCTACTCTCTGTAAAACAACAAGGAGCAGCCCTAAAATTCCTTCTATGGTTCTTAAATAAACCCTCACCTTTGTAGCCCAAAACAGATATGGTTTAGCCTAATTATCTCATGGAAGATTAGAAAAACATGCTCTAGGTGCCTAATTATAAATACATGGCAGAATATAGAAAAAGCTACTTGCTTACTTTTTCTTTGTTATTAAGAGATCTCTTTTTCTCTTTGGTTTAAAGTGTAAAGGAAAGTGAAAGTTGAAGTTTTAAGGAGTTCAAATTAAAAGACTAAGTTGCAGAATTGAGGTAAGATGACTGCTCCATTTTGTTCTCACTGTATGTGAATTTGAAAGAGAATTATGGATATGTTATTATTGAGAACTCAAGAGATGATGAGTTCAATAATTGATTGCTACAATAAAATGGATTTGAGGCTGTTTTGTGGACTATTTTGTATGTATATGTTATGGGCTACTAGGTTGATGTTGGATAAAGGTATGATTAGTTTGTAATGAAATATAGAAGAAAGGTGTGGTAGTACACCACCAAACCAATTATTGTATTTGTTTACTGCCCAATCTATTTTGAGTATTGTTTGGAATGTGTAATAAAGCCGAGGTGGTTTCGATAAATATTATAAGAACATGTATGGTATGTGGGTATAATGTGAGGATAAAAGGGTTAAAATAACACCCTTGATTGGTATATTAATGGCTTACTGCTTGGTTACTATTTTGGGTGAAGTTAAGTAGCCTAAATGTGTTAATTGGTTGCTAATACTAGTTTACCATATATTCTATTATAGATAAGTAATCTAAAAGGTGGGAAGTTAAGTCGGGTTAGTTTCGGAGTTATATAACCAGGTATGTAAGGCATACTCTATTTTGCTCTCTTTGGCATGAAATCAGACATTTATTCCATCAAGTAAATTTCTAAGGTTATCCTGTAACAAGTGACACATAATAGCAGCGTATTATATCCCATGAAGCCAATGACCTTATTCCCACTCTCTAACATGTTAAAGCACCTCAAACATTCTTATTATTAAACCTGCATATCTATCTTCACTAGAAAATTTTAGGAGTTCTCCGCTTGTTCAAATAAGACCCATGACACTTAATTTGTGTGCCAATAGCTCCCTACCTCATTGTTATTTCATTATGTTTCCATTTATATGTCTCTTACTAGTAGGTTATTGGTTCAAGGTACCATAATGTTATGACCACCAAAGTAACAATCTCAAAGGCTAAATAAACTAAATAATGCAAATGTGTAAAATGAGTGGCAGCTTAGGGGCATAAGCCTAGCATGGGCCGATCCAAATCTTTATATATAGGTGGTACCTCAGGGGCATAAGCCTAGCATGGGCCGATCCTAATTTATTTATTTACCACTAATCAGCTTGTCATTTGCATTATATATGGCTTACAAAGATTATGAAGTAAGAAAGGTAAAAATGAAGAAAGAAATGTAATGTATGAAGTCCCATAAGTATATATAAAGGTGGTCTACTAGTACTAATTATGCACTTGTATCTGATTTCTATTGAGCTCTTGTATCATGTGTTGCTACCTTCAGCCTTACATATTCAGTACATATTTTTGTACTGACTTCCCTCATAGGGGACCTGTATTTCATGATGCTGGTATAGGTACTTCAGCTCATACACCTCACTAGTAGGAGCACAGGCTATTCAGTGACTATTAGTAAGCTCCAGGCTGATTCGGGGCTCTTCGAGTCTGTTTCATATATTTTTGTATTTTGTAGTAAGTCAAGAGTAGGGAAGGGGTTTAACCCGACCCTAACTAAGTCTATGTATCTTTTAGAGGCTTTGTAGACTATTGTAAAGTTATGGTAGTATCTTGCCTTTAGACGTGGTGGCCCCAACGGCCAAGTGTTGTATATATAAGTTTGTATTTGCCTATGTAATTATTCTCATCAATACATAATATCATATTTTTTAGAACCTTCGGTTGTCATAGTTACATACATGAGAAGTGCAAGGTTATGAATTGGTTCTCTCGGGCCTTTACGGCTACGGGTACCTGTCCGCCCCAATAGGATTTGAGGCGTGACAAAAGTGGTATCAGAGCAGGTCGTCCTAGGGTGTCTACAAAGTCGTGTCTGTATAGAGTCTTTTTATGGGCGTGTTGTGCACCACATCTATAAATGGGAGGCTATGGGACATTTAGGGGTTGTCTCTTTTTCTTCATATCTTAGATCATGCAATAGAGCTTATGTTGTAGGTAAAGTCATATTTAACCATTGAACCTATTTTTTTACTCTTATTATAGTAAAGATGCTGGTTACGAGAAGAAGTAAAAATACAGGTAAGCGAATAGATGTGGCTACCAGAGAAGGGACCAGCAAGTCACCACCTAGACAAGATAATCAAAGCGAGGCTCAAGCTGAGTTTGTATCCCAAACTTATTCTACTCCTCTATCTCTATAAGTGCTAAGAAGGAGAAGAACCGCATCCTCAGAACCACTTATTAATTCTACTAACCATGATCTAACGAATGCGGTATAATTATTAGATCGTATAGTTATAGGACAAGCTCAAGGACAAATCATTCCAACCATAGGTTCTAGTGGTCCAGATAGGATAGCTAGTCTATGAACGCAGGATTTTCTTAAATTGGATCCTCCTACATTTACTAGATCAGATCTTAATGAATACCCACAAGACTTTATTGATCAAATCTAAAGGGATCTAGATGTCATGCATGTGTTGAGTAAATAGACAGTTGAGCTAACAGCATATAGATTCAAAGGGGAGGATATATTTTGGTATGAAGACTAGCGACGATCTAGGGGTATCGATGTACCTTCAACTACTTGGAAAGAGTTCAAAGAGGCATTTCTTGATCATTACCTTCCATTTGAGATTCAAGAAGCCCTTGAAGATTAGTTCCTAAATTTTTGCCAAGGAAATATGAGCGTGAGGGTGTACAGCCTCCGATTTAACTCTTTGGCTTGGTATGCTCCTAATGTAGTAGCTACAATGGATGATAGAGTTCATCGATATATGGATAGATTGGATCTATATCTAGTTATAGATTGTACTATTATTGCTTGCAACAAAGACATGGACATAGCAAGGATACAAGAATTTGCACAAAAAATGGAGGATCAGAGGCAAAGAAGAAGAACACAAGAATTGGAAAGAGGGTATTCCAAGAGGTCTAGATCTACGGGGCAGTTTATGGCATCCCAAGAAGAGTTTAGGCCTTGTTTTTATAATATACCACCTAGGCCATTATCTTCTTATTCTGTAGCTAGTGCTCCACCACAGTTTAAGGGTCTAAAGGAAACCAGTTTGGGCAAAAAAGTAAGAGTTAGAGTTCACAAACATTGGGGTATCAAGTGAAAGAGAGTATGAACCAATTAAGGCCTCCTCAATAGACATGTAAACAATATGAAAATATTTATTTAGGTGCATGTTGGTTTGGGACAAATGCTTGCTTTTGGTGTGATACGTCAGGACATACGATAAGAGAATGCCCTCAAAGGGGCATGGGTGGTATGGCACGACCTACTGGATCAGCCGTTGCATCGTTATCATCGGTGACTTATTTAGGTAGAGGTGTATACCCTATGGGTCATGGTAGAGGTGCTAAAGTAGAAGCTAGCTCTAGTAGAGTTTAGAATTGTACATATGCTTTAGCGGATCAATAAAATTTAGAGGCTTCTCCAGATGTGGTTACAGGTACATTGTCCATCTTTTCACATGATGTATATGAATTAGTTGATCCGGGTTCTACATAATCATGTGCCACTCCATTGGTTGGGGGAAAGTTCAAAAAAACAACAAAATTGCTAGTTAAGCCACTTGAAGTATCTACGCCGATTAGTGAATCTATTATAGCTAGGAGAGTGTATCAAAATTGTATAATAACTATTTGCGGCCGTGATACAATGGCTGACCTGGTTGAGTTAGAAAAGGTAGATTTTGGTGTTATAATGTGTATGGATTGGTTTGCTTCTTGTTATGCCACAGTAGATTGTCGAACTAAGACGGTGTATTTCCATTTTCTAAAAGAGGCAATCCTTAAATGAAGGGCTAATATTGGTGTACCAAGAGGTAAATTTATTTCTTATTTTAAGGCAAAAAGAATGATTTCCAAGGGTTACATATGTCATCTAGTTAGGGTGAAGAATACAGATATGGAGCCACCAACTCTTCAAACTATTCCAGTAGTAAATGAATTTCTCGATGTATTTCCTGAAGATCTTCCAGGTTTGCCTCCAGGATGAGAAGTAGAGTTTGGTATTGATGTGATTTCAGGTACTTGACGAATTTTAATTTCTCCATATAGAATGGACCCGGAAGAATTACGGGAGTTGAAAAAACAATTAAAAGACTTGCTAGAAAAGGATTCATAAGGCCTAGTGTGTCCCTTTGGGGTGCACCAGTATTATCTATGCGTAAGAAGGATGGGTCATTGAGAATGTGTATTGACTATCAGCAACTGAACAAGGTGACTACTAAAAACAAATATCTCCTGCCAAGAATTGATGACTTATTTGATCAGTTACAAGGCGCCAAGTGGTTTTCAAAGATTGATTTGAGGTCTGGTTACCACCAAATGAGGGTCAAAGAGAAGGACATACCCAAGATAGCTTTTCAAACATGGTAGGTCATTATGAGTTTTTAGTCATGTCCTTTGGGCTAACTAATGCATCTGCAGATTTTATGTATTTGATGAATATGGTGTTCAAGCCATTCTTGGATGTGTTTGTGATAGTTTTTATAAATGATATTCTGGTTTATTCGAGATCAAATGAGGACCATGCTAGTCACTTATGATAGGTGTTACAGATTCTTCATGATCGTAAGCTATATGCAAAGTTCTCCTAATGTGAATTTTGGTTAAAATATGTGGCATTCTTAGGTCATATTGTATATGATAAAGGAATAAAGGCTGATACTTAAAATATAGAAGCCGTGAAGAACTGGCCAAGACCTATAATGCCTATGGAGGTTCGTAGTTTCCTTGGGTTGGCAAGTTATTATAGAAGGTTTGTTGAATGATTTTCTTCAATTTCTGCACCTTTAACAAAGCTAACACACAAAGTGTCCAAGTTCCAATGGAATGATGCATATCAAAGAAGTTTCCAAGATCTGAAGAATAAGTTGACTTCTACACCTGTATTGGTACTTCTAGAAGGCACAAAAGGGTATGCAGTGTATTGTGATGCTTCAAGAATTGGCTTAGGGTGTGTATTGATGCAGCATGGTAAAGTCATAGCATATGACTCAAGACAATTGCGTCCACATGAGAAAAATTATCCAATGTATGATCTGGAGCTAGCAGCGGTTATATTTACCTTAAAGATATGGTGTCACTACTTGTATGGGATTCATGTTGACATATATACTGACCACAAGAGTTTGCAGTATATCTTTAATCAGAAGGACCTAAATTTGAGGCAGTGAAGATGGCTTGAGTTGTTAAAAGACTATGATATTGATATCTTGTATCACCCGGGAAAAGCATATGTGGTAGCTAATGCATTAGGTCGTAAGTCTATGGTGGTCACTTATGGCCAGTCTATAGAACTACAAGGGATGACTAAGGAGCTATACCAACTAGCCAATTTGGGGTTCGCCTTCTTAAAACTCCAGATGAGGGGCTTATTGTGCATAACGCTATAGAATCTTCACTAGTAGCTAAAGTAAAATAGAAGCAATATGTAGATACTATTCTATTACAGCTTAAGGAGAATGTGTAATGTGGTATGACAAAGGCATTTGAGATTACGCAAGAGGGAGTACTTCGGTGCCAAAACAGATTGAGTGTGCCTAATGTAGATGGGCTAAGAAAGACGATTATAACATAAGCACATTATTCAAAGTATTCCATCAATCCAGGGTTAAAAAAAATATACCATGATTTGAAAGGGATGTATAGGTGGGGTGACATTAAGAAGAACATTGCAGAGTTTGTAACCGAATGTCCAAATTATCAAAGAGTTAAAGTAGAGCACCAAAAGCCCGGGGGTTATATGCAATGTAAAGATCTTTCAATCTGGAAGTAGGACAAGATCAACATGGATTTCGTCACTGGTTTTCCTTGTACATCTCAAAGGTTTAATTCCATATGGGTGATAGTTGATAGGCTTACCAAATCAGCATACTTTCTACCAGTTAGGACCACTTACACAGTTGAAGAATATGCCAAATTATATATTAAATAAATAGTTTGTCTATACGGAGTTCCAATCTATATTATATCATATCGAGGAGCTCAATTTACTGCAAATTTTTGGAAGTCTTTCCAGAGAAATTTGGGAACACAAGTTAATCTAAGTACAACTTTTCACCCTCAATAGATGGACAAACAGAACGTACTATTCAAACACTTGAAGATATTCTACAAGCTTTTGTATTAGCCTTTAAAGGTAGTTGGGATGATCATTTACCTCTCATCGAGTTCACCTACAATAATAGCTACATTCAAGTATCAAAATGGCACCATATGAAGCTTTGTATGAAAGAAAGTGTAGATCACCAATTGGATGGTTTGAAGCAGGTGAAACTGCCTTATTCGGACCAGATCTTGTTCATCAAGCTATGGAAAAGGTTAAAGTGATCCAACAGCGGCTAGAAATGGCCCAAAGTCAAAACAAGTCATATACAGATGTTAGAAGGAGGGAGCTAGAGTTTTCTATAGGTGATTGGGTATTCTTGAAGGTGTCACCAATGAAGGGGGTTATGAGATTTGGTAAGAAAGTAAAACTAAGTCCACGTTATATAAGCCCATACAAGATTACTCAGAGGTTTGACCAAGTCTCTTATGAATTAGAGCTACACCAAGAGCTCTCAATAGTTCATCTAGTATTTCATGTCTCAATGCTTCGAAAATGCATGGGAGATCCATCTCATATCACTCCTACTGAACATGTACAAGTTACGGAAGATCTTACCTATGAAGAATTCTATTCTAGATCGACAAGTTAAGAAGTTAAGAAATAATGAAATAGCTTATGTAAAAGTGCTATGGAGGAACCAAAAAGTAGAAGAGATAACATGGGAAGCTGAAGAAACGATGAAATCTAAGTACCTCCATTTGTTCAAATACGAAGAGAAAGTCCAAGATGCTGAATTAGAGCAATAATAAGTAAGTGTAATATATAAGTACTATGTGATAATATGGATATTAAACTTAGGCGTGAACTTGTTTTGGTTGGATAGTCATGCTAACACACATGGACGAAAGTTCCTAAAGGGGCAAGGATGTTACATCGCGTATTTTGCTTGTACTTGTTCTAATTATATGGAACGTGGTATAGCCTTGTGGTATCGGTAATGGATGAGATTTGTTATACAATTATTAATGGTGTAGATGGAATTATAGATGTTGACCGTATAGTTTAATGTGATGCAACCAAGTTAACATCGATAAGACTATATAAACTTAGGATCGTAAGCTAGTATTTGAATCTAAAGTTTAAAGTGACCAAGCGTGTATAAGTTGAAGGCTAGATTAAAGGGATTAGGAGCTAGAGATGAAATAAATATTGAGGTGCTTTCTTGACTTAATTAAGCTTGTAGGTGAGTCACCTACTTAATCTATTTGGACCAAATTAATGGACCCATGGCTATGGACCAGATTTGGGCCTATACTAATGTACTCATTTGGGCCCGAATTGAATAAAAGAGGAATAAAATAGATAAATGGCCCAACATACAAATCTGGAAAATTCCCAAGTTAATTGATCCCAAAATAAGAATTTAAGTAAGTAAGTGCATCACCTACTTTGAAAATTTAAGCAGTTTGAACCCTTAAGTAGGAGCATCACCTACTTGGACCAATTTGACCAATTTTAAGGTCCAAAATGCAGCTAAGGAGGTGGAAAAAAATAAGGCCATTCTAAGGCCAAGTTTCTGGTCATTTTACTTTATTTCTAAGTCACAAAAAAGAGCAGATTTCACAAAATCTCTCCTCTCTCTAAAACAACAAGGAGCATCCCTAAAATTCCTTCTAGGGTTCTTGAAGAAACCCTCACCTTTGAAGCCCAAGGTAAGTGAAAACACTTATGTTTTAGCTTAATTATCTCATGAAAGATTAGGAAAACATGCTATAGGTGCCTAATTATAAATACATGGCAGAATATAGAACAAGCTACTTGTTCACTTTTCCGTTGTTATTAAGAAATATCTTTTCCTTTTGGTTTAAAGTGTGAAGGAAAGTGAAAGTTAAAGTTTTGAGGAGTTCAAATTAAAAGAATAAGTTGCAGAATTGAGGTTAGGTGACTACTCCATCTTGTTCTCCTTTATGTGAATTTGAAAGAGAATTATGGATGTGTTGTTATTAATTGCTACAATAAAAGGAATTTAAGGTTGTTTTGTGGACTATTTTGTATGTATATGTTATGGGATGCTAGGTTAATGTTGGAGAAACGTATGATTAGTTTGTAATGAAATATAGAAGAAAGGTGTGGCTGTACACCACCAAACTAATTATTTATTTATTTACTGCCCAATCTATTTTGAGTATTGTTTGGAATGTTTAATGAAGCCGAGGTGGTTTCGATAAATCTTATAAGAACCTGTATGGTATGTGGGTGTAATTAGAGGAGAAAAGGGTTAAAATAACACCCTTTATTGGTATATTAATGGCTTACTACCCGATTACTATTTTGGGTGAAGTTAAGTAGCCTAAATATGTTAGTTGGTTGCTAATACTAGTTTACCATATAATCTACTGTAGATATGTAATCTAAAAGGCAAAAAGTCAAGTTGGGTTAGTTTTGGAGTTATATAACCAGGTATGTAAGGCATACTCTATTTTGCACTCTTTAGCCTAAAATCAGACATTTGTTCCATCAAGTAAATTTCCAAGGTTATCCTGTAACAAGTGACACATAATAGCAGCGTATTATATCCCATGAAGCCAATGACCTTGTTCCCACTCTCTAGCATGTTAAAACACCTCAATATATGTTTATTATTAAATCTGCACATCTATCTTTACTAGAAAATTTCAGGAGTTCTCCACTTGTTCAAATAAGACCCATGTCTTAATTTCAGCTCCTAAACACTTCATTTGTGTTCTAACAGCTCCCTACCTCATTGTTGTTGCATTAAGTGTCCATTAATATGTATCTTATTAGCAGATTATTGATTCAAGGTACCATAATATTATGACCACCAAAGTAACAATCTCAAAGGCTAAATAAACTAAGTAATGCAAATCTATAAAATGAGTGGCAGATTAGGGGCATAATCCTAGCATGGGCTGATCTTAATACCTTTATATATGGGTGGCAACTCAGGGGCGTAATCCTAGCATGGGGCAATCCTAATCTTTATATGTAAGTGGTAGCTCAGGGGCGTAAGCGTAGCATGGGTCGATCTTAATTTATCTATTTACCACTGATCAGCTGGTCATTTGCATTATATATGGCTTACATAGATTATGAAGTAAGAAAGGTAAAAATGAAGAAAGGAATGTAATGTATGTAGTCCCACAAGTATATATAAAGGTGGTCTACTAGTACTACTTATGCACTTATATCTGATTTCTATTGAGCTCTTGTATCATATGCTATTACTTTCAGCCTTACATATTCAGTACATATTTTCGTACTGATGTCCCTCATGGGGGACCGTATTTCATGCTGCAAGAACTTGTACTTCAGTTCATACACCTCACTAGTAGGAGCGCAAGATATTCAGTGACTATAGGTGAGCTCCAGGTTGATTCGGGGCTCTCCGAGTCTATTCCATATATTTTGGTATTGTGCAGTAAGTCAAGTGTATGGCGGGGGTTTGTCCCAACCCTAACTAAGTCTATGTATTTTTTAGAGGCTTTGTAGACTAATGTAAAGTTATGATAGTGTCTTGCCTTTAGATGTAGTGGCCCCAACGGCCAAGTGTTGTATAAATAATTTTGTGCTTGCCTTTCTTATTATTCTCATTGATACATAATATCATATTTGTCAGAACCTTTGGTTGTATAGTTACATGCATGAGAAGTTCAAGGTTATGAATTGGTTTTCTCAGGCCTTTAAGGCTATGGGTGCCTGTCCGCCCAAATAAGATTTGAGGTGTGACACACTCGAATTGAAGAATAATCATAATATATACACATGGGGGACTCAAACCTTCTAATAATATACTAAAGATGACTTAAGCACCCGATCATGTAATATGGGGGACTCAAACTATCCGATCATATTATATAAAGGACCCAAACCACCCTGTCATTTATACCCTTGCATCGGCAAATGTGGTTTCCAATATTAATTCCTTCGGGACCTCTACATTCATGGTCTTGCTATATAATCACCTTTAAACCCAATTAAAGCATTTAGAACACATGGTAGGGTAGTTGTGTATGCTTCTTGGAAGATGAAGGTGTATGAGAAGAATTATCCGACTCATGATTTAGAGTTATTAGTTGTGGTGTTAACATTAAAGATTCGGCATCATTATTTGTATAGGTTTTATGTTGACATCTTCTCAAACCATAAGAGTTTGTAGTATATATTCACCCAGAAGGAGTTGAATCTCAAGAAAATAAGATGTCTTGAGTTTCTTAAGGACTATGATATGAGTCTTCATTATCACCCAAGTAAAGCTAATGTGGTTGTTGATGCTCATAGTAGGTTGTCTGTGAGGAGCTTATCTCATGTTGATGAGGGGAAGCGAGGGTTGGTAAAGGATATTCACCATTTAGCTAATCTTAGAGTTCGTCTTTTGGACTCTAAGGATGGGGGTATGATTTTTCAAGAAGTGGTGAAGTCATCTCTAGGTGCCTAGGTGAAGGAGAAGTAGGTTCTGGACCTTATTCTGATAAAAAACAAGGATGAAATGGGTTACCAGAAATTGATGGCTTTTGATATTTATGGTGATGGTATCTTAAGGTACCAAGGTAGATTTTGTGTTCCCAATGTTAATGGGCTGCAAGAAAGGATTTTGGCTGAGGCTCAATAGTCAAGGTACGTCGTTTATCTTAGTTCGACGAAGATATACCATGACTTGAAAGAGATCAATTGGTGGAGTAACATGAAGAAGGATGTGTCCAATTATGTAGACAAGTGTATGGTTTGTTAAAAAGTAAAGGTGGAGCACTTGAGGCCTGGTGGTTTATCCGAAGAGATTGAGTTGATCGTATGGAAATGGGAAGTAATTAATATGGATTTCATTACCGATCTTCTGCGGTCTCACCATAAGTTTGATTCTACTTGGGTCATCGTGGATAGGTTGACTAAGTCTGCTCACTTTTTGCTAGTGGAGACTATCTATTCGGTAGAGGATTATGCTAAGATCTTTATTCAGGAGATTGTAAAGTTGCATAGTGCTCTAGTTTCTATTATATCTTATCGTGGTATGCAGTTCTCATCTCACTTTTGGCTCTCATTCCAGAGAGGTTTGGGGACTAAAGTGAACCTTAGCACCACTTTTCATCCTCAAATGGATGGTCAAGTAAAAAGAATAATTCAGACTTTAGAAGATATGCTAAGCTCTTGTGTTCTTGATTTTGGTGGTAGTTGGGTTGATCATTTGCCTCTCGTAGAGTTTGCGTATAATAATAGATATCACTCAAGTATTCAGATGGCTCTTTTTTAGGCTCTTTATGGTGGGAGTTGTAGATTCCTATTCGATGGTTTGAGGTTGGTAAGAATAGGATATTTGGTCCTGACTTGTTTCACCAATCCATAGAAAAGGTGAAGGTGATTTGGAATAGAATTAAGACCATCCAAATTCACAAAAAATCTTATGCGGATGTGAGGCAAAGAGACTTGTAGTTTGATATGGATGATTTAGTATTATTAAATGTGTCTCTCATGAAGGGAGTGATGGGGTTTTGAAAGAAGGGAAAGCTCAGTCCCTCGATATGTTAGTCCTTTTTATGTCTTGAGGCGAGTGGTCCATGTGTCTTATGAATTGGATTTGACTTCTGGTTTGGGTTTTATTCATCCGATCTCCCATGTTTCGATGTTAAGGAAGTGAGTGGGTGATCCTTCCTTGATTGTTCCTTTGGAAAGTGTTAGTGTTTCGCATTCCTTATCTTATGAGAAAGTCCCAATATAGATTTTGGATAGGCAAGTCAGTCATTTAAGGACTAAAGATGTGGCTTTGGTGAAGAATCTATAGGGGAACCATAAGGTCGAAGAAGCTACTTGGGAACATGAAGAGGACATGAAGACCAAATATCTGTTCTTGTTTCCTGCCTTGGATAATCATACTTAAGGTATGTGTATTCCTTGATATAATTGTTTTCTATCTTTGTTAAAGGGAAGTGTAATTGTGTTTTGTGTTAAATCATGATAATGGATGCCTTGACTCATCATTTAAGGATGAATGGTCCTAAAAAGGGGGAGAATAAAATATCTCGGGTTTTGGTCCTTGAAAATTTCTTGACCTATGAGCTTGTTACTGTAACACCCCGCGTTTTTGGGCTAGACTTTGAACTATCGTTCCTATGTGTATAAATACTAATCCCATGATTTGATTTTGAATACATGTGTTATGATAATTATCCTAGTTTGTGAAGTGCTATCAAGGTGAAAAATGCTCGTAGGAATTACTTAGAGTGAAGTTGAGCTAAGAGCCTTTGATTAGGCCAAATTTTGGTATTCAATTCTACAAGGGTCAACTTTAAACGTGTATAAATTTTATTTATATGGAATTTATCATCTCAAGACCCACCAAAAGATAGATAATTGAATTAGCTTTCCAACTATACCAATTTTGCCTTAATCCGATACCCGGACGAAAAGTTATGACCATTTTCGTGAGAAATGGTAAGGGCTCGTGATAGTCCCATTCTATGAGGGCTATTCCCCTAGACTAAGGGTCGCGTAACGGGGGCTACTCCCACGGACTGGGGGCATGCTGCGGGGGCTATTCCCCCACTATTTCATTTTCTTATGGGCCAAGGGTAATTGGTCTTTTCCCCTCAACACCAAAAATCCAAGCACTATTTATAACACTACAAAGGGAATTATTTGCCCATCTTCCTCAAAACAACTCATGTATAAGACCTCTTCTTTCCCAAGAACAATAATTCAATCTTTTTCTCTCAAGAACACAAAGATTTAAGCTTCAATTTCAAGAATTCATTCAATAAGGTAAGTGGGGATTCATCATTCGTTGCTTTCACCCATTTAGCCCAAAAATCTTATTTTTAACTTAAAAGTGTTAATCTCATCCTACCTTACAATATTAGTCTATGAATCTCTTGTTAAATCAATTACAAGCCATGTTTACAAATGTCTACAAGTGAATTAAGTTATTTCATGTTTTGAGTTGCAAGATTTCATGCCATGTCCATTGTTTTCATGTCAAATCCCCAAGTTATGAACTTAGCCATATAATCATGTTGTTTTCTCATGCCTAACCCTTCTCCATGTTCAAATTTATATTTCTCACTTATTTTGGTGAAATGTTCATGTTTGGGTCTTTGAACCATGATTCCATACTGCAGTTTTAAGCTTTGATATTGTATTTTATGATCATTTAGTGCTGGAAGGTAATGAACATCCAATACCTATGTGTTTTACATGATCTCAGATTTTTAAGTAATAAGTCAGTTAAGCCATGAATATTATCGTTATACTCAGATATTTATAATCATGATGAGCACTATCAAAAATAATGTTTAGTTAAACTTAGTTCAGTTCAGTACCAGTGTCATTCAGTTGGGAGTAGGATTTAGCACCGAGAGAACCTATGGATGGGGGTTCACCCATCAGTTAGGACTGGGTCCTTAGTAGCAGTCCCTATGTTCCAGAACTATGTAGCCAACGTAAGATTATGAGATGTCACTCGCCAGTTTAGGACTAACACTCTCTTAGGGGTCACCCGCCAGTTTAGGACTGACTGCCTAGTCCTCCAGGACATCAAATTAGTGGATCCACACAGCCAGTGTTAGTACCCATGGTATGATACTGAAACCTTCCAACTGGAGTTACAGGTTAGACCACGATTAGCTTAGATTGGGGTATGTCGATTATATGGTACCTCCCATATTTTAGTCCAGTTATTAGACTAAGTATAGTTCAGTTTAAAATGATCAGTATTCAGATATCAGTTAGTCGGTATACATATATCAGCCACTTAGTATACAAACATTAGTTATCCATTTACTTAGATTTCAGTCATTCAGTCATTCAGTCATACAGGCATCAGCCATTCAGTTAATCAGATCTGCTTAGTACATTTTATGTTTGGTTTATATGCTTATTCATTCATGCTCAGTATATTTGTACATTCAGATCCTTGAGTTATGTCAATTTCCACCACATAGTTTCAGACCCAGTATTCATACATCATCCTCAGTATAGTTTTTACAGGATATTCTGCCTCACAAGATATTTGCATACAATATTTATATTTCGACCGCTTCCTAGCATTATAGAATTATTTTTAGCTAATGATTTATGAATTTCACTATGATTTACAATTTTCACGTATAGCTATGTTTCAGATGTATGTTTCAGTAAATAACTTATATCCTCAGTTTTAAAACATGTTTTAAGTATTTCCATGATTTAGTGCATGTCTCCATATACTCAGTACATTCTAAAGTACTGATCCACATATATGCCTATGTGTTACATTATCTCATAATGTAGGTACTAGTTGTAGCCTACACATCATAATCAGACAGTTTGCAGCTTCCAGCCAGCAGGTGATGAGTTCTCTTATTTCGGGGACTCCAGTTAGTTGTAGTTCATGCTCTATCTTGTTATTATTCATATGTATTGATTAGTGGTAGTTGAAGGCATATCCCAGCTATCTATAGTCAGTATAGTAGAGGCTTCATAGATAGTTAGTCAGAGTCATTACCTGTAATTAAATTTTTTTTCTTCATTTTTATCATGATGTAAACTTATCAGTATTATACTTATTCAGATTTTCTTATGATCATTGTTTCGCTCAGAAGATTTAGTATTTATACAATTTAAAATTAGTTGCTCAAGTAGTATGCTAGTTCATAGGTTAGCTTGGGATTATTTGTAGTTCCTAGCACCGTGTTACGACTAGGGGGTAGTCTCGGATCGTGTTAGCTACCTAAACTACGACTCTCCTTATGAGTCATAGGGTGTCATTACGAGTCATAGGACCCTAATCATATCCTGACCAATGTGTTTGGCTAAGTTTTTGTGTTGATCACGAATGATACCCAATGAGTCGTTAAGACACATTATGAGTCGTACAATGTAAATCGTAACCTCATCAATGTGAGTATCAAGAATTCTATCTTGAGTACGACTTAGACTCTACGAGTCATAATGTTTGAGTATGAGTTGTATGGTACGACTCGTAGTCAGACCAGTGTTGGTGTCCATGGATACTGTCCAACCTATAACAAAATACCACGAGTCGTAAGGTCACCCATAGCGACTGGGCGACTTTTTTAGTCTTTTGATTAAGGGCATTTTGGACATTTTCCTCTTTCCCTAAACATAACCCACGACCTTAAACCAATATTGGGACCCCACTCTCATTCATAACACATCAAATACACTCTCTCAAACTCTCTCAAAATCTCTCGAGCAAGAGCATTAGGGTTTCTAAGGGTCTAGAGTTTCCAAGGGCAAATTCCCTCCACAATTGTGACATTTTTAGGCATGTGACTCTACCCTTAAACATTTTTGCACTAAAGTGTGAATTTATATGGTTATTTGTCCATGGTTTTGTATATGAGTTGGGTGCTTTGGCATGGTTGATTTTTGAATTCTTTTCTTTGCTTTATTAATGGTTTAGAACTTGTGGGGTGCATAGGTGTAGTGAATAAACTAAGAGGTCATGGTTTTCCCTAATTTGATGATTTTGGCTTGACATATGATTTTGGAAATTGTGTTCCCTCAATCCATTGTGAAATTGATATTGAAATATGGTTTGTCACATAGTTTTTCTTGCTTACTTATTCTATTGCATTGCATAAAAAGTCTAATAAACCATGGGTTGTTTTTAAATTGAACCTTGGGGTTGGTGTATTCCCCATATGAATGAATAATTGAATCTAAGGGATTATGAATGTCCCTGTGTGATCAATAATTGATGCGGCATGATTATGTTAGCTTGCAAGCGAAGTTGGTATGACGATGTCAACGAGATGACTTAAAGATTGAATTGGTTCAAGGAATGAGAATGTGTGAAACTTATTTTGACTAGGATTTAAAGAGGGTTGTGTAGCTGGGTCGTAAAAGTGGAGGTCCCGAGGAACCATTACTGGAAACCGTAGTTGTCGGTGTGGGGGTCTAAATGAACAAGTGGTTCGAGTCCCCCTTATTATATGATTAGGAGGTTCAAATCCCTCATGTAAAATGAATGGGTGCTTAAGTTACCTATAATATATGACCAGGATATTTGAGTACCCCAAGGTACATATGTATATACGATGACTTTATCGTTCATGCGGCTACACGTACTGGGGGCCTTTCAGCTAGGGGGAGCTGAACCTCTATAGTCTATGGGTACCTTCTTATGATGGTTGAGCTACATAATCTAGGTTATGGTTTTAAAGTTTATGCTAATGTTTGATCCCTACCCCGGTATATGATACACACACACACATACACACACATATATATACATGCATACATACATATATATATATGTATGTATATGCACGTACAGATATATATATATATATATACACACACACATATATATACAACAACAACATACCCAATGTATTTCCACATAGTGGGGTCTGGGGAGGGTAGAGTGTACGCAGACCATGCCACTACCTAATGTGAAGTAGCGAGGTTGTTTTCGATAGACCCCTGGCTTAGAATCAATAACATATATATATATATACATATATATGTATATATATACACACACACATATATATATGTATATATATACATATATATATATATAAATATGTTTTTGTATTTGCATATGGTCGTGTGCATTGATTTCATATGATTTTGAATGTTAATCATGACACTATTTTACCCCTTATCCTTGAGTTACATGTTAGCGCTCAACCCGCTAACTGTCTTCAAATGTTGTACCCCCACGCGATGTAGGGTCCTAAGGCACTTCTACTTTTCCTGTACGGTGATAGAATTCATGGGTTGTCAACAGTTAGCTTGAAGTGGTGAGCCTCTTTCTTTTGGAAGGCCGTTACTTCTTGATTTATCTTTTATCATAGATTTTCTTTGGACTCATTTTGGCTATCGTCAGGGGCATGTCCCGACTTAGGTTGATATTGATCTTGTTTAGAGGCTTTGTGGGTTACTGTCGATTCAGATTTGGTATTGTGATTTCTTAGTACATCCTTGTTATGGATTATTCTATCTTGTCATATATTTGGAATTCATCCACTGCTAGGTGTGTTGTGTTCTGCTTGACTAGGCAATGTGGGTGGTCTCCAGTCCTCGGTGGACTTAAGATACCCATCATGGTTAGCCTCTGGTTCGGGTCGTGACAATAACACATAAATAACTAATTAAAAATCATGGAAAATCAATTCATATGATTACCATTCCAAATCCCTTAACCCACATTCAAAACCAACAGTTAAATCCACATGGATAATAATGAAACTTATATTTGTACGAAGATTAGTTTATGAAAGAGATACATGCCTAAGACACCAAGAATTATGGAAGAGAAATCACCAATTGAAGCTTAGATAATCAATCCCTTGAAACCCTGGGTTGTTCTTGACATAGAAACTTGAGAAGGGGGAGTAGTTTATGACTTAATGATTTTATGTTAAAATGGTCAAAAAGGGGTTTTAAATCATGGGAAATAATGAGGTAAGAGGAAAAGACCAAAATGCCCATAACGAAAATAGGTAGGAAATACAGCACCCAGTCACTATGGGTCACGTAATGACTCGTGGTAACTAGTCATGAGTCGTCACCACGACTCATAGCCTACACAGAAACTCAGGGCCACCTCACTGGTATGGTCACGAGTCCCATCCTACGACTCATGACCTCACTATTTGACTCATGAAAGCCAAATCATGACCGCAATAGAAACTCTAGACACCCTTACCGGCTGGACGATAAGTGGCATTATACGGCGTGTGGTGAGTGACTACGACTCATCACGTGAGTTTTGGCCTGAGTAATAAATGGAAAAATCACAAAATTTTTAGAGGCCAAAACCTGGGTATTACACGAACTATGCTACCATATCAAATTCAACGTTTCAAACTCAATGGTGCAATCGAAATTTCCATCCGAGGTCGTTTCTAAAAAGTGGGTCCCACACCTATGTGCTATTTTCTTAAATTTCGTCCAATAGCTAGAAATGAGTTCGAAAACCTTGGGACCCAAATCAAGGGTTCACCTAGCTTAAAATTAACGTTCCAAAGTAGTTGGAATAGTCAAAATTATTATACAAGGTCATTTGCCTAAAGTTTTTTCGGTAGTTAATTTAAATCGTATAAGCTTCAAAATAGAGAATTGGCACTAAAAACCAAACAAATTATTTGGTAATCGTACTGTCAGTTCCAGCAAGTCATAAATGACTTGGGGCAGCTATACAAAAGCTCTAAACGGCGAAAATGAATAGAAATATAGAAAATTACTTTGAGAGTAATTACAACTTGCTTTTGGAAAAATATAAGACTTGTTGATCTATATGTTATCTTTTCAAAACATATCTTTGCACTTAAAATGAAGATCTATATAACGAGATATGATAAAATTATTAAAAGTTGCACGGTTTAAAAATGAGTTTTAATTATTTACCGCAAAGGAGGTTGTATCTTGAGTTTTAGCCAATTGAAACACGTTTTTCTAGTGATTTTATGGGAGATTATGTGAGGAGAGTGTTACGAAGATTTCTTAGTATTGAGGGAACAAAAATATTAGAGGAGGTGTTATTCTTGGACATAAAAGTAATATATATATATATATATATATATATATACATACATACATACATACATATTAAAAAATTTACTGCCCAAAATTAAAAAGTTGGATGTGCAATTCTAATAAAAAATCTCCTATCTTATTATTATATTTAGGATAATTATGATAATAATAGTTTACATAAATACCCCCAAGACAATCCATTAAAATACTATCACAATTTAAGATAGAAAATTCTTAAATATCACAAAATTTAAACTTTGAAAGTGTGAAGTAGAGCTTATTCTTTTTATCAAGAAATTGTCTATTGAAGTAAAAATATTAGTTTAAATATTTGAGGTGCTACATGTAAAGTGATTTAAAATTTGAACTTTACGATAAAATACAAAAGTTGCCAAAGACTCTGTGAGACATTAGACTGCTCGTGAAATCAGTTCACGATCGTAGAAGAAACATGACACAAATTAAAAAAAACTAAAGGAAAATCGACAGCGGTGCAAAGCTAATTCTATAGCCTGTAAAGGAACATAGCTGTGAAATGAACTATAAAGCTTGTTGGGAAACTTACTGTAATGCCCCGAATCTGGTACCTAGAATGCTACACGATACTCATGACCCCCAAGGACTACAAGCTAACCCATGACTGATATTTGTACCTGTATACTGCATAATATACTATATGATTGCGGAAACATGAACTGAAAGGCCATAAGGTTCAAGACTGTAACATAATTGATAAAGATAAAACATCTGAATGGGGTATGAAATACCCAAAATAAAACAAAAATAACATGATAGTCTGGAAAGCATCTAACTGACTAAACTGTCTGAATAAGGAGTTGATGAGACATGTCCCCAACTTACTCCAACTAATAAACTACTTAATGAGATAATAAATAAATGATCATGTCCTCAAGAGATGAGGACTCACTACTAACTCTGACTGCTAAGACTGGAATGCTACTGATGCTTTGGAGCTCGTGCTTCTAGACCTATGGTATAAGACACCATAGCGTAAATACATCAGTACTTTGAATGTACTGGTATGCATGTGAGGTAGGCTAAATGCATGGCGTTCATATGCATGAACAATACTAGCAAACTGACTAATATAAATATGAGAATACATGTATGAATACATCATAACTATATCTGAGAATATAATAATATGAATTTACTGATGACTAACATAACTGATACTTGAATTCTGATGACTGATATAACTGATGACATGAGTGACTGTATCTGACAGTCCTAAATCTGATGGTACTAGCTAAGTTCCATACTATTCTGAGTTAAATGTATCTGACAATGTTGAATTTTGTAGAACAATCTGAGTTCTAATACTGAGACTGATTGATTGTATCTAACAGTCATGATTCTGTAACTGAAACTTTGGGAAGTAGCTATCTAATTGACATGCCCCTAATACACCATTATGGCTAAGTTGGGGTCTAATCTGTAACCCCAATTTGAAGGGTGTCAATACCGCGCCACCAGTAAGGATAAGCTATGAGTGACCCTCATCTGACAGTGTCCCCAAAAAAAAATGGTGGGGCTCTCATCTAATAGTGTTTATCTACCTCATCAACCCTCATCTGACAGTGTTGATATCCTTTGTGGTTGACCATCTGTCTGAGGATGAAAGGCTGTACTGAGATGAATTTGGGTACCAAGACCCTTTTGGAATGCTTTCCAGAAATGAGAGGTGAATTGGGTACCTCTGTCTGAGATAATAGAAAACGGAACACCGTACAACCTGATCAACTCTTTGATGTAGAGTTTGGTGTAATCTTCGGCTAAATAAGAGGTATGAACAAGGAGAAAATGAGCTAATTCGGTCATTCTATCTATAATGACCCAAATTGAAACATGCTGATGACGAGTTCGAGGCAAACCCATCACAAAGTCCATGTTCACTTCTTCCCATTTCCATGTAGGAATACTGACCTCCTGCATGGACCTACTAGGATTTTGATGCTCTATCTTAACCTGCTGACATGTAGAGCACTTAGCCACAAACTCTGTAATATCTCTGTTCATCCTACTCCACCAATAAATCTCCCACAAGTCATGGTACATCTTTGTGGCCCCTGGATGAATAGAGTAGCGGGCACCATGCGCTTCTGCAAGAATTCGGTGCCTTAATTTATCTACAGCTGGAACACATAAACGACCCTAACAGCACAGAACACCATCTCCCCCTTAGGAGAAAACCTCCACTTTCTGATCCTTAACTGACTCTTTCAACTTAACTAAACTGGGATCTCTATCTTGCTTTTCTTTTACCTCAAAAACTATATATGATTCTGAACTACTATGAACCCATATATCACCTCCTCTATATCAACTAAGCGAACGCCTAGTCTGGCAAGCTGATGGACTTCCTGAGCTAACTTCTTCTTACTGTCCTCAGCATGAGTAACACTACCCATAAACAATCTACTGAGAGCGTCAGTTACTATATTAGCCTTGCTCGGATGATAAAGGACACTCATGTCATAATTTTTTAAGAGCTCTAACCAACTTCTCTGATGAAGATTGAGATCTTTTTGAGAAAAGACATACTGAAGGGTCTTATGATCTGTGAACACATCTACATGAACTTCGTATAGATAATGCCTTCAAATCTTTAAGGGAAATACTACGGCTGCTAACTCAAGATCATAAGTAGGATAATTCTTCTCATGGGGTTTAAGCTATCTGGAGGTGTAGCCTATGACCTTACCATGCTGCATGAGAACACAACCCAAACCTACTCTAGATGCATCACAGTACACTACAAACCTATCTGGATCATCTGGAAGAGCTAAGACTGGGGTTGAGGTGAGTCGAGTCTTCAACTCCTAAAAACTCTTCTCGCAAGGATCTGACCACTGAAACTTGACTTTCTTCTGAGTCAATCTGGACATAGGAGATGCAAGAGAAGAAAATCCCTCAAAAAACTGCTTGTAATAGCCAGCCAAACCCAAAAAACTCCTGATATCTGATAGAGAGACAGGCCTGGGCCAGTTTCTTACCGCTTTGGTCTTTTAAAGATCTACTCTAATGCCATCACCAGAAATGATATGGCCAAGGAATGCTACTGACCTTAGCCAAAATTCGCACTTACTGAATTTGGTGAACAACTGATGATCTTTGAGAGTCTGAAGTACGATTATGAGATGGTCAGCATGAAAACGTTCACTGCGGGAATAGACCAGAATATCATCTATAAAGACTATGATGAACATGTCCAAGTACTGCTTGAACACATAGTTCATAAAGTCCATAAAATCTGCTGAGGCATTGGTAAGACTAAAGGACATGACTAGGAATTCAAAGTGACCATACCAACTATAGAAGGCTATTTTTGGAATGTCACATTCTCTGACTCTAAGCTGATGATAGCCGGATCTGAGGTCTATCTTAGAGAAATAACTGGCACCCTGAAGTTGGTCAAACAAGTCATCTATTCTGGAAAGTGGATACTTGTTCTTGACGTGAATTTATTGAGTTGACGGTAGTCTTTACACATTCTGATAGAACCGTCTTTCTTTCGCATGAATAAGACTGCTGCACCCCATGGGGACACACTGAGTTTGAAGAATCCTTTTTCTAAGAGATCCTTCAACTATTCTTTTAGTTCTCTGATTTCTGCTGGTGCCATTCTATACGGTAGAATAGATATAGGCTGAGTATCTGGAAGAAGATCAATGCTGAAGTCTATTTCCCTTTCGTGAGAAATTCTTTGAAGATCTTTAGGAAAGACATCTGAATATTCACTCACTACTAGGACTGATTCAAGACTGGGAGTTCTAGAACTAGTGTTCTTAACTCAAAAAAGATGATAGACATATCTTTTAGATATTATTTTCCATGCCTGAAGGTAGGAAATAAGTTATCCTCTGAAAAGTGGATACACTACCCTTCCACTCTAGGACGGGTTCATTTGGAAACTGGAACTGGACTATTCTATTTCTGCAGTCGACTGTGGCATAGCAGGAATGAAGACAATCCATGTCGAGAATGACATTAAAATTAGTCATCTCTAATTCAACTAAGTTTGCTGAAGTGACTTTCTGAAATATCATAACCGGATAGTTTCTGTATACTCGTCGGGTTATGATGGTTTTACCCACTGGGGTAGAGACTGAAAAGGGCTCTACTAGAATTTCAAGACTAATTCCAAAATCAACTATTATATAGGGAGTGACAAAAGCTAAGGAAGCTCCTGGATCTAGCAAAGCATAAACATGCACATGAAAGATCTGTAAGGTACCAGTAACCATATCAGGAATTTTCCTGATCTTGTCGGGACTGGAGAGCATAGAGTCTATTTAGGCGTTGCCCACTAGTAGCACTAGAAGTGGCACCCTACTGAGTTGGGCGACCGTACTGAGCTAAGGAACGGTTTTGCTAACCCTGATAACCTGACTGGGGACAATCTCTGATTCTATGACCTAGCATTCCACAACCAAAATAGACATCGCTACCAGCTCTGTAAGTACCCTTGTGGTTGTTACCACAATTCTGTCAAAGGGGATTAGTTTGGGCATTGCTGACGATGCCCTGAGACTTGGAGCCTGGTGCCCTATCTTTATTTCCATCCCTGAACTTAGGAGCTAGAGCACTAGCTGACGAAGGAGCTGGAACGGACGGCTTAGGATGAAACTAAGAATGGTTTCCTCTTTCTGATTTAGGTTAAGCAAAGTTGAAATGACCTATATTTGCTCTCTTATTCTGCTTTTCTCTCATCTTAATCTTTTGATCTTTTATCTACTGAGCATGAGTCATAAGCCTGGCTAAAGTTATGTCACTATTCAACATTACAGACCTACACTCGTTGACCACACTATCATTTACCCTAGAAATAAACTTACTAATCTTGGCCCAGCTGTCTACAACAACATAAGGGGAATATCTGGACAAGTGAGTAAATTTAATAGAATACTCTTTCACTATCATATTGCCTTGCCTGAGGTTG
Source organism: Capsicum annuum (assembly GCF_002878395.1). Taxonomy (NCBI): domain Eukaryota; kingdom Viridiplantae; phylum Streptophyta; class Magnoliopsida; order Solanales; family Solanaceae; genus Capsicum; species Capsicum annuum. The sequence continues at coordinate 177,046,077 of NC_061121.1, read as the reverse complement.
ATGAATTCTAACACCTTAGCTTTTCTCATCTCTAGGGGAACAATGCGGTGACAAACTCCTCCCACTCAATAGGCCCTGCATCATCTGGCCTTTCTAACTTCCACTGTTTAAACCAAGTGGGGGCGACATCCTGCAACAGGTATGCAGCTAGCTCAGCACTCTCACTAGGAGTAACCCCCATGATGTCTATAAACTTTTGAACCTGAACGATGAATTCCTAAGGGTCCTCCTTTTGAACATTTATATGGTCTCTAGTAGAATAGAGTAGCACGCACCATGCGCTTCAGCAAGAATTTGCTGCCTTAAGTCATCTACAGCTGGAACACAGATGACCCTAACAACGCAGAACACCATCTCCCCCTTGGGAGAAAACCTCCAATTTTTTATCCTTAACTGACTCTTTCAACTTGACAAAACTGAGATCTCTATCTTGCTTTTCTTTCACCTCAGAAACTAGAGATGATTCTGACATACTCTGAACCCAAATATCACCCTCCTCTTTATCAACTAAGAGAATGCCTAGTCTAGCAAGATGATGGACTTCCTGAGCTAACTTCTTCTTACTGTCCTCAACATAAGCAACACCACCCATAGACAGTCTACTGAGAGCGTCAGCCACTAAATTAGCCTTGCTCAGATGATAAAGGATACTCATGTCATAATCTTTCACGATCTCTAACCACCTTCTCGAATAAATATTAAGATATTTCTGAGAAAAGACATACTGAAGGCTCTTATGATCTGTGAACACATCTACATAAACTCCGTATAGATAATGCCTCCAAATCTTTAAGGCAAATACTACGGCTGCTAACTCAAGATCATGAGTAGGATAATACTTCTCATGGGGTTTAAGCTGTCTGGAGGCGTAGTCTATGACCTTACCATGCTGCATAAGGACACAACCCAAACCTACTCTGGATGCATCACAGTACACTATAAACCTATCTGGACCGTCTGGAAGAGTTAAGACTGGGGTTGAGGTGAGTCTAGTTTTCAACTCCTGAAAACTATTCTCGCAAGGATCTGACCACTGAAACTTGACTTTTTTGAGTCAATCTGGACATAGGATATGCAATAGAATAAAATCCCTCAACAAACCGCTTGTAATAGCCAGCCCAAGAAACTCCTAATATCTGATGGAGAGATAGGTCTAGGCCAATTTCTTACCGCATCAGCCTTTTGAGGATCTACTTTAATGCCATCACCAGAAATGATATGGCCAAGGAATGCTGCTAACCTTAGCCAAAATTTGCTCTTACTATATTTGGAGAACTACTGATGATCTTTGAGAGTCTATAGTACGATTTTGAGATGGTCTACATGATCACGATCACTGCGAGAATAGACCAGAACATCATCTATAAAGACTATGACGAACACATCCAAGTACTGCTTGAACACATGGTTCATCATATCCATAAAAGCTGCTGGGGCATTGGTAAGACTAAAGAACATGACCAGGAATTCGAAGTGACTATACCAAGTACGGAAGGCTATTTTTAGAATGTCACATTCTCTGACTCTGAGCTGATGATAGCTGGATCTGAGATCTATCTTAGATATATAACTGGCACCCTAAAGTTGGTCAAAGAAGCCATCTATTCTGGGAAGTGTATAGTTGTTCTTAACCATGACTTTATTAAGTTGACGGTAATCTATGCACATTCTGAGAGAACCATCTATCTTTTGCATGAATAAGACTGGTGCACCCCACGGGGACATACTGGGTCTGATGAATCCCTTATTTAAGAGATCCTTCAACTGTTCTTTTAGATCTCTGAGTTCTGCTGGTGTCGTTCTGTATGGCAGAATAGATATAGGCTGAGTATATGAAGAAGATCAATGTTGAAGTCTATTTCCCTTTCAGAAGAAATTCCTGGAAGATCTTCGAGAAAGACATTTGAATATTCACTCACTACGGGGACTGATTCAAGACTGGGAGTTTTGGAACTAGTGTTTTTAACTCAAACAAAATGATAGACACATCTTTTAGATATTATTTTCCATGCCCAAAGGTAGGAAACAAGTTGTCCTTTGAAAGTGGATCACTATCCTTCCACTCTAGGACGGGTTGATTCAAAAATTGGAACTGGACTATTCTGTTTCTACAATCAACTGTGGCATAGCAGGAATGAAGCCAATCCATGCCAAGAATGACATTAAAATCATTCATCTCTAATTCGACTGAGTCTGCTGAAGTAACTTTTTGAAATATCATAACCGGGCAGTTCCTATATACTCGCTGGGCTATGATAGTTTTACCCACTAGGGTAGAGACTGAAAAGGGCTCTGCTAGAATTTTGGTATTGATTCTGAAATCAACTGCTATATTGTGAGTGACAAAAGACAAGGAAGCTCCTGCATCTAGCAAAGCGTACACATGCACATGAAAGATCTGCAATATACCAGTAACCACATCAAGATAATTTTCCTGATCTTATTGGGCCAGGAGAGCATAGAGTCTACTTGGGTGTTGCCCACTAACAGCACTGGAAGTGGCACCCTGCTGGGTTGGGCAACTGGACTGAGCTAAGGAACAGTTCTACTGACCCTGATAACCTGACTTGGGACAATCTCTGACTATGTGGCCTGGCTTACTATATCCGAAACAGACATCGCTACCAGCTCTGCAAGCACCCTTGAGGTTCTTACCACAAGTCTGACAAAAGAGATTACTTCAAGCATTGCTGACACTGCCCTGAGACTTAGAGCCTGGCGCCCTATATTTATTACCATCCCTGAACTTAAGAGCTGGAGCACTAGCTGACGAAGGAACTGGAACTGACGGCTTAGAATGAAACTGAGAACAGTTTCCTCCTTCTGATTTAGGTTGAGCAAAGTTGAAACTACCTGTCTTTGCTCTCTTATTCTGCTTCTCCCTCATCTTAATCTTTTGATCTTCTATCTGCTGAGCATGAGTCATACACCTGGCTAAAGTCATATTACTATTCAACATCGCAAACCTAAACTCGTTGACCACACTATAATTTACCCCAGAAATAAACTTACTCATCTTGGCTCTGCTGTCTGCAACCACATGAGGGAAATATCTCGCCAATTGAGTAAACTTAAGAGAATACTCTTTCACTATCATATTGCCCTGCCTGAGGTTGATAAATTCTAACACTTTGGCTTCTCTCAGCTCTAGGGGAAAGAACCTCTCTAAGAATATGGTGACAAACTCCTCCCACTCAATAGGCCCTGCATTATCTGGTCTTTCTAACTTTCACTGTTTAAACCAAGTGTGGGCAACATCCTACAACTGGTATGCAGCTAGCTCAGCACTCTCACTAGGAGTAACCCCCATGATGTCTATAAATTTTTTAGCCTGATCAATGAATTCCTGAGGGTCCTCATCTGACTTAGACCCGAGAAAGGATAGAGGATTCATTCGGGTGAAGTCCCGAATCCTTTTGCGGAATGACAGCTGGTCGTTCATTCTGAGCAGTAACTAACTGATCAAGAGTAGTGAATGCAGCTCTAAACTCTGCATGAGAAACATATTTGCCCAAAGGTTCTTCGGGCTGAAGGGCTAACTGATTCCCATTTCTTCTTTTAGGAGGTATGTTCTGTAGAAGAAAGGGAGGAACAGATTAGATTGAGAGATTGACTTGAGATTATGCTCACTGGCATGACATGAATACTAAAAGAAGGTAAATTGTTCCTAAAACAACTCATAGCCTCCTGTACATAAATGTGGCGCGCAACACACCCATGCACAAGACTCTACTAGATGCAGCTTTCAGACTTCCTAGGACTCTATTGAACATTAGGCTCTGATACCAAATTTGTAATACCCCGAATCTGGTACCCGAAACCCGAAGGACCACAAGTTATGAGTGTCAAATGGGTCGGGCCGGGCCAACCCGGAATCGGCCCTTCTATTTTAACCGGGTTGAGGGCCAATTAAGGGCCGATTTTTGGTGCTAGACGGGTCGGGCCAAACAATAAAAAAATTAAAACCCACCCTAACCCGGCCCACTTAACCCAACCCGGTCAAACCCACCAAAATCCGATCAAACCCAATTAAAAAATTGGTCAAACCTGATCAAAAATATAAAAGAAAAAATTCTTTCAATATACATTACATATACCCACCTATATACATTATAAATACGTTAAATAATATATATACACTATATGTATAGTATATACTACATTAGAATTTAAAAAATATATACACATCTACACAATTAGTCAATTACTCATATATACGCACCATTCAATGTATATATACTACTACTTATAAAATATACTACAATATATATACATTACAATATACATAGATATACTTATATACTAATTCATAAAACATATACGGATGTATACATTAAATATACAAGATATATACACATGTTTATGCACCATACAATGTATATATACTACTACTTATAAAATATACTACAATATATATACATTACAATATATATATATATATATAGTTATATACTAATTTATAAAACATATACACATGTATACGTTAAATATACACTTCTATAGAAGATATATACCTGTGTATACGCACTATTCAATGTATATACAACTACTTATAAAATATACTACAATATATATACATTACAATATATATAGATATACTTATATACTAATTTATAAAATAAATACACATGTATACGTTAAATATACACTTACGTGTATACGCACCATTTAATGTATATATACTACTACTTATAAAATATACTACATTATATATACATTACAATATATATAGATATACTTATATACTAATTTATAAAGCATATACACATGTATACGTTAAATATACACTTCTATAGAAGATATATGCACAAATATACAAAACATATGCTACTTAATATAATAAATTAATAATATTTGGTAGTAAATTAATAATATATTAGAAGTAAGTTTTTAATTTAAAGTAGAAAACTAGAAATTCAATTTAAAATTTTAAATCGTTAAATGAAAAAACATAAAAAGCAAGGACTAAGGAGTGAATGAATTTGGGGAATTTTATTGATTGCAAAATGATCCAAAATTTATAATTTACATGAATGAAAGATCTAAAAACTATGCAAAAAAAATTTCAACTCATTCATGTTAATATTAATGGAAACTTGCATATGATAGTCGAAGTCAACGGGGGCAAAACCATGCATTGGACTTGATTCTACTGAGTTCTCCCGTGAAGTCATAATTTCTTCAAGTTTCAGCTCATCGCTCGGCTCTGGTTCCATTCCTTGATTTCTTCTTTCCTCTCTAATCCAATCTCTGAGGCAAACTAGAACATTCATTGCATTGCTTCCCAATGAGTGTCGGTTGTCTCCAAGCTGTTGTCGTCCCTGACTAAAGGCGCTCTCTGATGCAACGGTTGACATTGGAACATTCAAGATATCTCTAGCTAATCTTGAAAGTACAGGATATTGTGTTTCATTACTCCTCCACCAATCCAACGTGTTGATTCGTCGTCTACGATCCTCTGGTGCCGTCCGAAGATAATATTTCAGCTCTTCCCAATAAGTTGATATGTAAGTTCTCTCATCAACACTGTTCCAACAATTTAAATCATAAAATGAATCAGAAAAACTACTATGTGCCGGCCTTTTAGAAGATGATGGCTCCTCGGGAGGATGAGGAGCGACAGTTGGAGTGATATTTGTAGGTACGGCTAAATCAAATAAATCAGCATAGTGATTATATAATTTTTCTATGTAATCCTTTGCATTAGCCATAGCCGTCCACAAATTAGGTTGTACTTGTTCAGAATTATGGTTAGTATTTATTTCTAAGTCAGTATAAATAAGAGTACTACAGTGGCACATATTATTATATTTCATGCACGGATTTAGCATAGCACCAACTAAGTAAATAAGAGGAATCGGGAAAAAATATTTTTTAAATTTCGTAAACATGGTGCCAACAGCTTCTTTATAACCTTCTTTATTTTTATATTCTTTGAGCAAACCAAAAATATCGGCTATATATGCCAAAATTTTACAAACAGTAGGATAATAAGCACCGAAAAATTCAACCGTAGCTACATAAAATTTTTCTAAAAACTTAACAAGATCATTAATTACAACCCAATCAGAATTATGTAGCATGTAATCAGCAGAATCAGAAAATGAACCGCAATGTTGGTTAAAAGCTAGTGTAATAGGAATTCTTTATTTATAACAAGTTTTTAAAAATTCATACGTAGAATTCCATCTAGTATCAATTTCCTCAGGCATCAAAATTGGTGTGAGTCCATTTTCTTGACATTTAACTTTAAATTCTCTAATTCTTGATCTACGATTATTTCCTTGAATAAAACCAACGGCAAGACGAATTTTTTCAATATAAAGCTCAAAAAACTCAAGACCATCTTTTACAATTAAATTATATATATGACATGCACACTTAATATGAAAAATTTCAGGCAAGGGCGAAGATAGCATAGATTTTAATTTTTTATAGCAGTCTTGTTGTTAGAAGCATTATCAAAAGCAATACATAAAATTTTATTTTCGATACCATAATATTCGGCAATTTTAACAATAGAATCAGCAATAAATTGTCCAGTATGTTTACGATCCTCATCATATAAAAAAGCAAGAATACGTTTTTCCATCACGAAATTACTATCCATCCAATGACAAGTAACGGTTAAATAATCATTTTTATTTACAGCATAACTAAGATCAGAAGTTAGGGACAATCTACATTGAATAATTATTAACAATGTTGATAAATATCAGACCGACAAGTAATTCTAGGAATACCGTTGAACATAGGATTATAAATTATTTGTATGTAACGAATAAAGGCATCAGAAAAAGAAAAACTAAAAGGCAAACAACCCACAGCTACCATTTTAGTTATTTCTTCTCGGTCCCTCGATTTATTACACTTCTTCGCTACGTGACCGGTTGCTGGGTCCATTCTAGTTTGCGTTGGCCCACCAACATTCCCACCACCTTGTGTAATATTTAACTCTCTTTTATGTTCTTCAGCTATATGTCTCATTAACATGCTATATGTCTCATTAACATACCTGTACCCCCTTGCTTACCTCCACTTCTATGCTTATATATTTGTTGACAAATATTGCATTGCACCTCAATATCTGATATACGTTCAAAAAATTGTCATGCAACACTAGTTCTTTTACGAGGTCTTGGGGCACTGGGAGGACGGGGAGGGAGATTAACCGATTCAGATCTAACGTTAGCATCTCCTACTGTGGGTGTCTCAGCAATATTTTCATTATCTTCGTCTAAATTAACCTCATCTACTTCATTTTCTTCTTCTATACCGTAATTTTTCTGAGCTTCTACATAATCCATATCATGAGCACCTACACCTATTTCTTCCTCAAAAGGTGTACTAAGTGGTACCGGAGGCGAAGGCACACGGGTATATCTACTACTTGAACTATCTCTACCGCTAGTAATTTGCTTTTTACTACCACTACCGCTTCCGGAACAAAAAATTTTAACACCTTTAGTAGCGAGATTTCTTAATTTATCCATAATATAAATTAAACTAAACTAAAAATATTCAAAATACACAAATATAGTAAAATTAAATATTAAATAATTAATACAATAAATAAAAATTAAACGTAAGAGATGGAATGACAATACCAAATTTTGAAAGTATTCGAAGGTTGCGACTTTAGAAACTTCCGCTCGTACTTTGTAAACAAAAAATTAAAAAATTAAAGTGAACATTTTAAGAAATTAAATATATTGAATATTTCAGAATTAAGAATTGAGATTTGAGAGAGAATGAGACTTGAGAGAGTGAAAAATTATGTGAAAAATTATTTGAAGTTGTAGGATATTTATAGAATTTTTTTTGGGATTAAAAAA
>NC_061121.1:176971908-177035242 GCF_002878395.1 Capsicum annuum | reverse complement strand
CTAAAGAATACTACAGTAAAACATTTAATCAAATACCATTTAATCATCCCCAAGATATGAATATAAATAAAATAAAAATATTTAGAAAAGTTAAGAAATATCCACGTACAAATAAAAATAAATCCATAGTTACAATAGATCTATTAAAGTTATCTGCACCCCCTACAATTTACAATAAATCTATTAAAGTTATTCGTACCCCTACAATTTGTAAATAGAAAGAATCTACAATTAGAAACAACAAAACATGTATAATCAACCCAAAATGCAAGATACAAAAGATCAATAAAAAAAGTCAAATAAAAGAAGATACATACTGGAGACGAAGATCAAGGGTTTGTCTAGAGAAAAAAACTTTAGAATCAAATGAAACATAGACATGTGATAGATAGCTCTAGATTTTTCTTTTAACATTTGTGTCAGATTGGACCAACCTTTTATTTTTAATTTATTTGGGATTTGTTATTTCATTTCGATAAGCAATAAAAAGGTGCAACGGCCCAGGTTTAATTAAAAATGTTTTTGAAGTCAAAACTAAAGAAGGACAATATATACTTTTTATTTTCTCCTCATTTTCTATGTACATATTTGTGCACAAATAGCATTACTCTTAGGGTGTTTTGGTACGGGAAAAAATATTTTTCAAATAATATTTTTTATCTTTTCATGTTTGGTTTTAAAAAAATTAAAAATATTTTCTTTAGAAAAATAGGTTCTTAAAAATGAGAAAAATAATTTCCTTAACAAAAAAATAAATTTTATTAGTGACATTCTATTCTTATTATATTTTTTCATCTACCCAACATTCACCTCGTGACCCATCCTTGCCACCCTAAGGGCCCTTCACTCCGTTCCCTCCCACCTATAGTTTTTCCAGACTACATATAAAATACTTTTATAATAATATTTTTTTACTTATTTATCAAACATTAATAAATAAATAATAAATCAATTTATTTTTCAAAAAGATATTTATCAGAAAAAACACTCTTTTCGTACCAAAGTCATCTCTCCATATTAAGGACATTAAAGAATATTCACTACTATTCTTGACTATTTCTTGATGTCAGACCTTCTCCATCAGCAGCAAATTCCAACCGCAACCAAAAAAATATATTTCTTCGTTTAAAAAAAAATGATCTACTTTGACTTGACCTAAAGTTAAAGAAAAATTAAAAAATTTTTTTGAATCTTATGACCTTAAATTAATGTTGTGTCAAATATATCAAAATATCCTTTATGATCCTAAATATATCATGTGAAAAATTAAAATTAAAGTATTACTGAAAAAAATAAAATTATTCATTTTTAAACAGATCATAAAAAATAATTCATTCTTTTTAAAACGAAGAAGTAGTAATAATTTATATTCATACCAAACATTCTTTTATGGTCAAACGGCCCCATGCCCACTGGCCAGCTTCCTACGCCCACTGGCCTCACGCCCGCTCGTTCGCTTGCCAATTTCAGCCCCTTCTCTCTCCTTCCATTTTTCTAATTTCACTCCCGAAAAGAAAAGTAAAAAAAGAAAATTCACAAGACAAACAAAGGATATCGTTTTCATTTTTTATTCAGGAAACACGAACCAAACAAATCAAACCGAGCCGAAAATTAGGGTTACCAAATTCCCTCTCCCTTTCTTTCTCCCGGTATTTTCCATTTCTCTTCCTATTTTTCGCTAAAATCTTTTATCTTTCCCGGGAATATTTCACCTCATTTTATCAGCTTCATCTATTCACCTTTTTTTTCCCCCTTTCCCCAATCCCAGTTTCCCTATCTTCTAACTATTCAATTATACGCTATTTTCCTAACTTTGATTTCAATCATTTTCTTTTCACAGAATTTCATACATGAGGGAAAAGGGAAGATTCGTGCATATCTATTTGAAAATAGGGGGAGGGATTTCAGGATGTTTTGCACACCATTGATTGCGCTTTATGGGTTTTGGTTAGTGAATTTTTCAATTTCTTTTTTTATAATTTTCCATTTTTCAATTTATGGGTTATTGCTGATTTAGGGTTTCTAGGATTTTATTAGTCAATGGATTCTGTAAATACGACCCCCTCCACCAGCAGGGTCAAATGTTGTGATTGCGAGTGCAATTGTTCCATAACAAACAGCTCCTTTTCGGGGACTTGGTTACGGACTGTCAAGCGAAAATTTGATGAATATGATGAGAGTGAGAAGAAATTTGTGATCCCCGGTTTAATTTTGCCGCAAACGGCCCGTATAGAGATGGAAAATGAGTGTATTGCTTTAAGGGAAATGGTTTGTGACCAACAGGAAACTATTCAGGAATTGAGTGTTGAGTTGGAGGAAGAGAGGAACGCAGCCTCCTCAGCTGCTAATGAAGCGATGTCGATGATTTTGAGGTTGCAAAGGGAAAAAGCTGAGTCACAAATGGAATTTAGGCAATTCAAAATGTTCACGGAGGAGAAAATGGCTCATGACCAGCAGGAGATAATCGCACTGGAGGATTTGTTGTATAAGAGGGAGCAAGTGATGCAGTCGTTGACTTGTGAGGTGCAAATGTATAAGCACAGGATGTTGAGTTATGGGCTATTGGAGTCTGAGGTTGAGGATGATGGTGAGAAAGAGATGGGCCATTTTAGCCTGAACAATAGTTCAGGTGAGAGTTTATATGGCCGCTTTGGAACTCCTTCTTATGATTACCCTCCCTTGAAGTGCACTGTAAATGAGAACCAAGTATACACTGAGGTTGATAATGAGGTTGTGGATGTTGAGAAATATGCATTTGGGGAAGCCCCACGATCATCTGATCAATTGCAAGATCTGGAGAAGAGGATCAATCAGCTGGAAACAACGCCAAGTAGTCAGACTGACGGAGAAGTATTTAACAACAATGTTCTTGAAAAAGCAATAGTTGTTCAGTCTCCATTTGTAACAAATAAAGAAAAAATCTCAGATTTCATCTCAGATTCTCCGAAGTATGTTGGAAATGTTAGAAAATCAGAAAATTCAGAAGCAGAAGAGTATGCAAACTTGAGGAAGGTGGATGAGTCATCCGAAGGTGCCGATGAAATGAGTGACAGGGTTTATACAATTGACTCTATACATCAGGGTGCTGGATGTAATGGTGACTCAGAGACCAAGGCTTCTGTTCATACCCCAAGGGATTCAATAAATCATACAGATTTTGGAGATCCTGTGGTCACGAAGCTTTATATTAGGCTGCAGGCCCTTGAGGCTGATCGGGAATCAATGAGGCAGGCTATCATTTCTATGAGGACTGATAAAGCACAGCTGATATTGCTTAAAGAAATTGCTCAGCAGTTGTGCAAAGAAGCGTCTCCAGCAAGGAGGACACCTTTGAGGAAGACATCTGTAATCAGGAGCTTTTCCTTCATGCCAATATTCAAGGTATGATGTTACCTGTGAGTTATTCTACAATTTTTGTACTCAATAAATTCATTTTCACATATCAAAGTATGTGGTGCATATGATTATTGTCCTAGATCATGGGAACCACAGTTGGAACATCTGTTGGACCATAATACAAACTGTTACTGATTTTTCTGGAATGAACACTCTAATTTCTGGATCCTGGAGATGCTTTGGATCTTCCATTTTCCTGTATGTTGGGCCACTTTATATTACAATCATTACCTCTTGTTTATCTTCCCTGATTTCCATTTCTTTGAACCACTACATCTCACCTAGTTTGGTTACAATCCCATGGCTATGAACAATTTTGACCAGAAGTCATCCTACGTCTCTTCAAATTAGTTTTACCAATTTTGTTTCTCTACTTCTTAGATGATAAGATTAAAAAAAAATGAATGCAAAAAGATTGTCTGTAATATATGTTAGAATATGATTAGAAATATGAATAGTATATACCAAATCCTACTTGGAAAAAGATTGTACTATAGTGTCTATAAATAGGGTCTCGATGTAATTATGTTAACACAATTTTTCAATAATATTTTCTCCATTAATTCTCACAATATATAATAGCTTAATTTTCCTCTTATCATGACATGAGGCTCCTGGAGTAGAAATGGTGATCGGTGAGTACTAACAACAACAACAAATCCAATGTAGTCCCACAAAGTGGGCTCGGGGCAGGGTAGAGTGCACACAGACCTTACCTCTACCTCAGAGGTAGACGATTTTTTTTCGATGGACCTAAGATCAGTCTAGAAAAAGAAGTAATTGAAATAAAAGAAACAACAAGTAGTAATCAAACAACAGATAGTAGTAGAGCTAATATATTACAACAAAAGATACTATAATCAAACTACACAAAACCTATGTTGCTTGGACTCTTCAAACGTGACAATGGGTGCGTGTCGGATTTGTCAAAACTAGTGTGTTTTTTAAGAATCCGACATGGGTGCGGCATCGAAAGTGAAGAGTCCGCGCAACTTAGCACAAAACAACAAATAATAACGAAAATCGAAGAACAAGAAACAAGGCTAATGCTACGTTTATAAAGATGGACAACAAGTCAATACTCCTCTACTTACTACCCTTCTACCCTAGTCAATGTCCTCCACACCTTACTATCTAAGGTCATGTCTTTTGTAAGCTGCAATTGCACCGTGACTGTTTAATTACCTCTCTCTAATATTTCTTCGGTCTACCTCTACCTCTCTTGAATTCATCTATAGCCAGCCTCTCACACTTCTGCATTTGGCATTTGTGCATCTTCTCATCACATGCCCGAGCCATCTCAACATCGTTTCCCGCATCTAGTCTTCCACTAAAGTCACTCCCACTTTGTCTTGGATAACTTCATTTTTAAGCCTATTTCGCCTAGTTTAGCCACACAACCATCATAGCATCCTCATTTCCGCCACTTTCAATTGCTGAATGTGAGAGTTCTTAACTGACCAACACTCCGCCCCGTACAACAAAGCTAGCCTTACCACCACTTTTTAGAATTCCCTTAAAGTTTTGGTGGCACCTTCTTATCACATAACCCTGAATGTGAGCCTCCATTTCATCTATCCTGCACTGATTCGGTGAATGATATTCTCGTCAATCTCCCCAATTCCCGAGATAAAAGACCCAAAATACCTGGAATTCTCTCTCTTTTAGATGGCATCTGTGTCAAGCCTTACTTCCACGTCAGCCTCATGCACCACATCGCTGATCTTTCACTCCAGTATTTTGTCTTGGTCCTACTCAACCTGGATTTAAGGCTTTAGGGTCTTATCTCCAAATTTCCAGAAAACTACGTCATCCGCAAATAACATACACCATAGTACCTCACTTTGAATTTGCCGCATCAATACATCCATTGCAAGGCAACTAAAAAGGGCTAACAGATGATCCATGGTAAAGCCCCATCAAAACGGGGAAGTGCTTCGGGTCTACTCCCACTGTCCTTATCACGTCTTGGCTCCATCATACGTGCCCTTAATTGACCTAGTGTACGCCACAGGCATACCTCTAGCCTACCAAAGACTTATCATAAGCCTTTTCTAGGTTGATGACCACCTCCAAACTCGGGTTGATCGATGAGTACTGTTTGTTATTTATCGTACTTTATTTTGTGCATATTCTGTGATTGTCCAACGCTTGTGCTTCAATCAAGTACGTTAATATTTTTCGGGTTTACTGATGCTATGAATGACTGTCACATTATTTTGTTGTTGTTCTTGTTTCTTTATTGTAGACTTTGCTATATTTTCTTTACCGTTTCCTTCTTTGTACCTGGATGTGTTGTAGTTGAGCCGAGGGTCTTTCGGAAATAGCCTCTCTACCTCCATGAGGTAGTGGTAAGGTCGGCGTACACTCTACCCTCCACAGACCTCACTTGTGGGATTTCACTAGGTATTGTGGTGTTGTTGTTGTACTCATTCTGACTATTCTCTATGAGTATCGGTCTTGCAATTTGTTTGTTTCCTACTGGTTGAAGTTTTGGAAGAGCAAACTCTAACAAATTTTAGTTATCAACTTATTCTGCAGTTTTTGTGTTTGTAATAGGATGATCCTTTCTGGCATAGAATACAACTATTACGCCTCTATCCAAGCTAGCTGGAATCGGCTATATGAATTCTTACTATCAATGTTGCTTGCTTAAGGCCGTATTTAATATTGTGAGTATTGATCATAAATAGATTAGTTTTATGATGGCTTTTCAACCTACCACCACTCTCCTCTTTCATCCGTGCTTGGGGCGGAAAATGTGGGCAAACTCTCACTGTCAGTTTTCAGAAAATAAAATGATGAGGCAAACTTTTTTCTGGTTCATGAGCTGTGGAAAAATCTAGTTTGTGTTGATAATATTCCTTGCATTACCTCCATTTGGCGTGAGCCGTGGTATATTTTGGCTTCATAGGGTTGGCTAGAATTGGTATGACTCATAGCTAGTCTATTTAAGAAAAGTTTGATTTTCATAGTTGAAGAAAATATTGAACTTTTTGATATTATCAAATATATTGACCTATGTTTAAGTAAGATATTGAGCCTATCCAAGAATAGGACGAGCTCAATGTGAAAATTTTGGGTGGAACCTCACACCGAGTTGTATGAAATTTGCTATTGGGATTACTTTTGGCTTCAGTTTGAGATCACTGAGATCTTGATGCCTTATTACATGCTGCTCATTTGTTGATGTACCTAATTGTTTGATTCATATTGACTTTTATGTTTGACTCACAGCTCCCTTCACTGGTTATTTGAGTGATATTCTTACTGAAATACTGATTTCATGTCCCTGAATTCTGTTATTCTGATCCTTCCCTTTTTTTTCTGTGCGGGGATGGAATAGAGAGCCTATTTTGCTTTTTGATACCACTACCCTTTAATTCCCATCATTTCTTTTGGCTCTCCGCTGTCATGATTTCTGAGATATAACTGCTGATACATTATCTGTTTTTCCCTGTTCAGTGGATAATATCCTGTGTCTTGTGGAGAAGGAAAGCACATCGATGCAAGTGAGTTTTGATCATTAGAAAGCTAGTACTCTTTTATTTAGTTGCTTTTACTGTATTGCTTTGAAAGGAAAATCTGTTATCTCGTTGTGCCTGCTGCCAGTTCTAGTTTGAGTCAGTTGAGATAATTGGCACTGAAATAATCAATATGCTTGTTTAGGTACTTGTTTGGTTTGACAGCCAACAGGGCGGGCTTGCTAATGCTTTTAGACAAGGGACCTCATGTTGGGCAATGGAGATGTCTTTCAAGTACACAAGTTTGAGACCAATCCTCATTGGTCCACATCTCTTATGTTCATCGGCATGATTGCAGAACGGATTTTAGTCAGATTAGTTGCTTTTGGATGTTCATTCATTTGCTCTCGCCTTATCTGGCTTGCTGCTGCGAATTTGGGTACTGGATTACTTTGTGCGGTGTTCTTTTAACTTGATTGTTGGAATTGAATACATCTTGATGAGAAACAGTCAGCAAAAATTATAGTTGTTCCTTGGCCATATAAAACGTGGATCTTATGGCATGTTGGAATTTCACTTTAGGTTAGTTTACATTTGTATATTGTAGATTTGTGAATAATTTTCCTTGGGGGGTGTCTCAATACAAAATGAGTGCTTTGTTTGGGATTGAAACGTAGGTGATTGATTGAATAGAATGAGTGCAGTTTTTGTGTTTCTCTTTAAGTACGTTTTCTTTTCACCTTAACTTGCTCGAGATAGTTTCAGGAATTTATTTGCGCGACAGTGCGAGGAGTTCCTACAAGTTATGCTATTTATTATTTGTTCTCGTTTTACAAACTTTGGCCAGTATAGCCTTTTTTTGTTTTATTTACACAATAAGCCATATGGAGAGGAAAGAAACGTTTGTACCCAGCTAAAATTCATTTTGTACACTGTGGGGGGTTCACCTCAGATTCTTGCTGTCCTGGCACCTCTATTTTACTGTTTGTTTTATGTATACCGGAGTTACGGAACAATCCTATTATATTCTAGTTTTTAATGTTAATATATGCATGATGTTAATAACTTAAGTAACGTCATTATAGATAGAGGCGCATTTTAGCGTGAATAAGTTGCGCACAGGCATAGTTTGAGATATTCCTTGTAGTACTGGAATTTGATCTATCTAGTTCTAGTTGCATAGACCAAATAATGTCAAAAGTTCTCGCTTCATTCCTTCTTTTGCAACCAAATCTGCAACTTGTTTAGTTCTCTGGAACTTTTGCCTAACTTGCTGGTTCCCCAGTTGCTCCATTTAGACGCAGTCATTTGCAACAGAGTTTTATTAGTAGGTGAAGATCTGGTTTCATTTCCAATGAAATTATACAATGCACGTTAGCAGTCTTGATGAATGCATGTATTTGCTAAAAACTCCAATTCTTCTGACATCATTGTTTTGGTTTGTTTCCATATAGTAGCTGTAGGTGGTCTCATTAAAAGAGTAATGTGTTTCTCCTCGGAAAATTCATTACTAGTGAGCTAACTAATTCATGAGTTCTGGAAATTATTGTGTTTATGGGGATTTCATTTTTAAATTGTTATGGTGATTGTTGTTCCGGGTGTGCCAGATGTTCCAGATGCAATAAACGAAGGAATTATGTCAGTTAATGAACATTTTGTCCGTTAAGAGTGCCCCTCGGAGGGTACCAAAATATAACCCAATTTTGTCCAAAATGTGCTCGGTGGTTGTGTTCGTCTTTGTTTACTTGTTTTTCTTTTTGTGGTGTGGGTGTGGGTGAGTGGTTTGGGGGTGGGGGCATACGGCATCTTAATGTTCATACCAAAAGAATTTAGGTAAAAACGTGTAAGAGATTTTGTGGCCGAAGCTGTTTTGTAGAAGCTAAAAAAAAAAATAGTTTTTACGAATGAAGCACTTTTTTGACGAATGTTTTTAAGGAAAGTACTCTAAAAAAACACTTTTAAAAAGCTTGGTCAAACATGGATTGATATTCAAAAGTGTTCAAATTTATTGGTCAAGCACATGATTTTTCACCAAAAGTATTCTTTAAATATAAATTAATCTTAAAAGCTTAACCAAATAAAGTTATTAGCCTCCAAACCCAATTAAAAGTTGAGAAAATTAACTAGTAAGACAAACATGTACTATGTATTATTTTACACAGATATAGTTAAAAAGAAAGATAGATTACACAAATTCCATATTAAGAGTTTATATTAACTAATATTCCGTACTTTTTAAAATTTACATAAAATTCTAATTTTCAACTTTCCTCTTGATACATATCAACAAAACCCGGCATCCTATTTTTATTTCACCATTAACTCATTCAAGCTATTTTTTTTCCAAAGATTTCATTCCCTAAAATATCCCCCTAATTATCAACAATTAAATCATCTTTCTTCCTGATTTTTTCTCTTCCATTAATGCTTAAATCATCTTCCTTCCTAATTTTTTTCCTCCATTAACGTATGCAACTTTTTTTTTCCTCTCCTAAAATCTCTCCCATATTTTTCTAAAAAATCTATTGATACATATATAAATTTATTTATTCATACATGTTTATTCTTTTAATGGTGATCCATATGAATGATAAATATGATATCATTATATGAGTATAATGGTGATTCATACAATAGATACATTTTGTATGGTTTTAACAGGTGATACATATGATATTAATGGATAATACATATGGTATTATGGTGGTTCATATGGTAGATACAATTATTTATTTCAATTATTGGGTGATTCATATGATATTAATGGGTGATATATATCGTATTATGGTGATTCATATGGTAGATATAATTATTTATTTCAATTATTGGGTGATTCATATATATTGTATTATGGTGATTCATATGGTAGATACAATTATGTATTTCAATTATTAGGTGATTTATATGATATTAATGAGTGATATATATGGTATTATGGTGATTCATATGGTAGATACAATTATTTATTTCAATTATTGGGTGATTCATATGTTATTAATGAAAGATAATGGTGTAGTCAGTGTAGGAAACAAAAGTAATAATATTTTTAAAAAAAGACGAAAAACAGAATTGAAACATAATTAAAATTAAATCTAAAAAAAGCAGACTAAAGTTAAAGATGAAATTAAAGACGAAAAAAGAGAAACATAATTAAAACACCTAAATTAAATCTAAAAATAGAGAAAAAATAGATATCTTTCCTTAAATAAAAGAATACAATGAATAAAAGAGAATCTATTATTTCCTTAAATAAATATCTTTGTCAGTTTCAAATATATCAATTTTTTATATGTATCACCTTATAACATAAGTATTACCATTTAAAAAATCAAGATAAAATGTAATTAACAAAATAATCGAAATTTTATGTAATATCACTTAAAGATTCAGGGATTTATGTAAGTTACCCTAAAAAGAATTGCATTACATATCTATACTTAGGGTTTTACAACTCAAACTCCCACTCATCTCTCTCCTTTCCCAATCTGCCTCTCTCACTTGCCTCTCTTCTCCCTCGCTCCCAGCTCCCTCTCTCCTCCCCCCTTCTTTCTCTATCTGTATCTCACCTAAATACGACTTAATACAACTTTATTTAATGATACAATTGTATTCGTTAATACACTTGATACAGAGTGGTACATAATTAATAGATATACTAGACACAATTGTATTCATTAACACAACCTAATATAACTTGATACTATTGTATTCATTAATACACTTTATATAATTGTATTCGTTGGTACAAATCAATTGTATTCGTGATACAATCTGATACAATGAATACAATATGTGTTCATCCTCTCTCTTTCAAATCTCGCTCGTCTCTTTCCTCTCTCTCAAAATCTCCCTCGCTTCTCTCCTCTCTCTCAAAATCTCGCTCGCTTCTCTCCTCCTCCTTATTTGTGGCTATGAATCGTAATTAAGCAAACTATAGCTATATTTTTCTAATTAAGTCCAAATTATAGTAATTTTTTAAAAGTTCCTCTTAAAATTTTTATCCTCAATTATATACGGTGTCTTAATGTTCATAGCTAAGGAATTTAGGTAAAACGTGTAAGGGATCTTTTGTGGTCGAAACTGTCTTGTAGAAGCTAAAAAAGACAATTTTTATGAATAAAACACTTTTCAGACAAATGCTTTTGAGAAAAATACTCTAAAAGACACTTTTAAAAAGCTTGGTCAAATATCGATTGTTTCTAAAAAATGTACAAATTTATTGGTTAAACACATTGGTTTTCACCAAAAATAGTTTTTAAAAATAAATTAATTTTAGAAGCTTAACTAGACAGGTTATTAGCCTCCAAATCCAATTAAAATTTGAGAAAATTACATAGTAAGACAAACATATAGGGTGTGTTTCGTATGATGGAAAATATTTTTCATGGAAAATGTTTTTTTGGAAAATGTTTTCCTAGAAAATAAGTTGGTTTTCTACTTATTTTCTCATGTTTGGTTGGTGAATGGAAAATATTTTTCAGAAAATATTTTATGGTGTTTGGTTGATGAGTAGAGAATATTTTCTAGAAAAATATTTTCTAGTGTTCGATTGATGAGTGAAAAAATATTTTTTAGAAAATACTACTATCTATTAACTAGTATATCAGTGCCTCTAGCAACAATTTGTAAGAACTAATTTAAGCATAACAAATAATATCAATATCGAATACTAAAATATTACAATCACTAAATTTAAGCAACTATTAATTAACTAATATAGGAGACACTTTTCAATATTTTGTTAGGACAATCTCAAGATACTACAATTAATAGAAATATAACAAAACGACAAACTTATTCAACCTCGTGAAACAAGTTACATCAATAACAAAATGAAATATGTAATTGACAAAAGTAACATAAGTAAGTCTTCCTCTATGCATATGAAAATAACAATATATTCAACGAATTGAAAATGAAAAAAATTCGGGCTTCATTATCTTTTATTTCAAACAGTGAAAAATTGAAGCAAAGCACAGTGAAAAACATTTTCGAGTAATGTAAATTTTTGAGAAATGTAAATTTTTTGAGTCATGTGAAAATAAGTGTTGTTGGGGTGGGAAGAGGGGTGAGGGTGAGGTCATAAGTCACACTTGTCATTTTCTGGAAAATGACTTCCCTTGGCCCATGAGGGAAGTCATTTTCCATCAAATGGTGGAAAATAAGTTGTCTTGGAAAATATTTTCCTAAACTTTTGTTGCAACCAAACAAGGGAAAATCGAAAAAATATTTTCTGGAAAATATTTTCAGTCATACCAAACACACCCATAGTACGTATTATTTTACACAGCTAGAGTTAAAAAGAATTACATTACATACCTATACATAAGGTTTTATAGCTCAAACTCTCACTCACCTCTCTCCTTCTCTAATCCACCTCTCTCCTCCCTCGCTCCCAGCTCCCCTCTCCTTTTATCCCCCTCTCCATCTCGCCCAAATACGAATTAATACAACTTTATTTAATGATACAATTGTATTCGTTGATACACTTGATACAAAATGGATACATAATGAATAGATATATTAGACACAATTGTATTCGTTAATACAACTTGACACTACTGTATTCGTTAATACACTTGATATAATTTTATTTGTTGGTACAAATTAATTGTATTCGTGATACAACTTGATACAACAAATACAATATGTATTCATCCTCTCTCTTTCAAACCTCGCTCGTCTCTTTCTTCCCTCTTTCAATCTCGCTCGCCTCTCTCCTCTCTCTCAAAATTTTACTCACCTCTCTCCCCTTTCTTATTTGTGGCTATGAATCATAATTAAGCAAACTATAGCTATAAATTTCTTATTAAGTCCAAACTATAGTCATTTTTTGAAAGTTCATCTTGAAATTTTTATCCTCTATATACTAGAAAAGGAAAGCCCGTACTTTACACGACCCTAATAATACTATAAAAAAATAATAATTTCAATTACGACATGTTTATTATTTGTTCTAATTTTCTGATATTTCTTTCTTTACTATATTTTATCATAATTACATAAAAAGTCAATATCATTTATAAGGATCTGGTGGTTCTAAAAGTCCACCAAAGTTGACAAGATAATCATAATAAGTCCTAATACTGTTGCACGTCTTAATAAAGTGCATTATATATTATTTGAGAGTTCCTTTGCCCTTAAGTGGTTTCACTTAGGAGGTTGATTGCCAATATACATGTTCAAGTTTTCAATTCTTTACATTCGACAGTGCATATGTGGAGAAGATTTGGATGAGGAATCAAATTTTTCTTGGATGGCCTCATGATAAAGTCCTTGATCAATTGTTTAATAGGAATCAAATCTTTGGTGGAGATTTGGATCTATTTGATCGTTGTTTACTTTACGAAGGACTAGCCTTTCTTTAAATTTCAAGAAGTTTCATAGATGCTTGGCTTCATTTTTTTGAGCCATGCTTTCCACCTAATTTCTCAACTTGGAATGTTTAGCATCTTGTTCTTGCATGTGCTTTGTCAAAATTTCAACTTCTTAAATCAAACTTGCAAGTTGTTGTTCTCTGATGAAAACGTCAATCATCATTGGTTGCACGATCCTCCGAGAGGATGACGATTATGTGGATCATTTTTTGAATAGAGCTTGGATAAGGGATACACTTGACATAGAATTGAAGCATATTGAACATTCAAGATATCATCATCATCATCATCTTCTTGCATGAAGGGTTGTCAGACTTGCAATGACGCTCTTCGTGGCATATTGAGTTGACCCAAACTTTTTCCACACCTCAACAATATTTTTCACTTATTTTAGCATGCAAGAAGAAAATACCACCTCTTTTAGAGAAGATGAACCAGAAACATGACTAGTCTTGGATGATACTTGAAGCTCGTGTACTAAAATTTTTTTGCTTCTTTTGCTTCAACAAATACGCTTCATGGAACTTCCTATTCACCTTTAGAGTCAATAACTGAAATAGTATAAAATTTGAAATTGATCTTTATTTGAATTTTTAGGTGTTCTTGAAACTTAAGAGAAAACACAAGGGATAGAGATTGTCCCATGGGGTGTGTCAAAAATTGTAGACAGTAAAATTAAAGTCGAAAAGGTAATAATCAAGATTAAAAAATATCCTAAATTCTTAGTATTTTATTTCAATAGAGTGTTACAATCTCTATAAGTCTTCTAATTAGAAATAAATACAAGGTTCTTTAAGTCTGATCTTAAATTTTATGAATTTAATTATCGCTTGTGCTTGAATCGAAGAGCTTGAAATTTGATCTTGAATCTTCGTCTTGATTTCTAAAACTGGTAGACAGATACTTGAGTTCTTGAATATTTGTAGCTTGTATAGAAATCTGCATTTTTTGATCCATGAGCTCTCTTTGACTTCTTGTTAGAATGTTGGTCTCTTTTGTGAATTAAGACGCTCCCTATTTATTGTTAGATTTTCAAGAGGTGCAAATGAAAAATGAATAGGTGTTTTTCCGAAAAGACACTAAGAGAAAATATGCAACTCGAATAAACACATTTTCACTTTGGATGATTGTGACCTTTCAAATGGGTTGCGACTTTTTCGAAGAGTTGCACCTTTTTTGAAGAGTTGCACCTTCATGAAGAGGTGAACTTTTCCGAGTCACTGCTTCTCTTCTGAAGCAACACCTTAATGGCTATATATATATATACATACATATATATATATATATATATATCTGTTGAATCCTAGGATTTTTCATACGAATTTTCTAAATTTCTACTCTACTTCTTCTTACACCTTAAAGTCTTCTAGTGTGATTTATTATCATTTAGTAAGATCTCTGTTCATCAGAATTTGAGGTACCATTATTCTGCTGAAGTAAATCGTTCTATTCGGGGAGAATATGTTTTATTAACCTTGGGTACTTGAGGGAAATATTTTTTTAAGGACACACTATGAATTCAGTGGGTTTGATTTTTATCTTTTCTTTCATTTTTACTATTTTTCTTGAAATAGTTTGAATTTTATTTTGTTGTTCATATTATTTTGATTACAATTAGAAATAATATTTATTAGTTGTAGAATAAAGAAGTTGTGACGAGGACAAAGAGCATATTTGAATTGGCTTATTTTAGGTGGTATAAGCAAAAAGATCTTATTAGCACTTTTCTAGTATTTGAGTAAAATAAAAAAAATATCTTTAAGCATTTATATTTAAAATAAAAACAAAATAAGTCATTAGTTCTAATTCTTTAACTTATGACTTATAAGCCATAAGTTAAAGAACATCCAAACAAATCAAAATATTTTCAACGAATCATATTGAAATGTGATAAGATCTTAATTGGGGATAAAATCAAGTGAAATCAAATGCAGAATAAAGTAAGAAAAGATAGAAGTATACTCCTTCTTCTTGGTTGGGAACATGCCTAGTTAATGTTAAGCTTGGTGCAGGCGTTGCATGTTTTTGGAGTCTTCTCCCTTTATTCATATCTCTCTCTTGTTCCAAGCTATCATCCAAATGAAAAATTGCTTCAATTGGAGTCCAATAAAACTTTTCAAAGCTCACTTTCGTGCTCTAGTAGTCAGTAGGGCTTGGATCCTCTTGAGTAGATCTGGAAGTATAGGTCAAGCATAAATGCCAGTGATATCATATCATCCTTCCCTTTTAAAAAAGAATTCATCATTGAATCTAAATCGCACAAAAACAAAGGAAAGATAAGCAACCACAAGTTCCTTATAGTATAAGGGTCAACACAATGATTAACATAAAGAGTATCACGCTAAGGAGGCAAGTTCTCAAGGGGAAATTAAGTATTCCTCATAGCCATAAAGAACAAATCAATATATGGAGCACAAGAGGCAACCAAATATTCCCTATGAAATTTCTATCCATATGACATACAATTCAAAACAAGTAAACACATCATCAAATACAAAGAGATAGTAACGAAAGGTGTCGAGTATATTGACCTCATCCAAGGAGTACCATATTCAAGTATACTATTGAGCTCAAGAAATTGTAACAAAAATGAACACCCAAGGATGAAGTGATAACATTTGGGAACATATCACCTTTCCTCTTTAAACAACTTATGCCCACATAAGATGCATACTCAACACAATCATGAATATTATCATATATAAAAAGGTAGTAAATAAAGGTAATGAGATCAATAGTCTCATTTATGATTTACTCATATGCAAGTTCATAATTGACTACAAGAATCTTATCAAGTTTATACTTACAAGTATGAACACATAAAAATAACATAAAGCCATGCGGGCATATATCACTTTTCTCTTTTATACAATCTTTCCAAATAAGTGGGTCATACAATAAAAAGCCAATATAGGGGTGAGGAACAAATTAAGGAAAAATTTAATCAAATATATATGGTTCCAAGAAGATGGGTTCTTTCTAATCAAGGATTTAGACATGCTCCCATGAGTTTAATCCAGTACTTTAAGTTGTCCCTTCATATGATGGTGACAAGAAGTTCGCAACATGATCTTAGTAGCAACTGTAACCCATGGACTCTTTCAAGGACTAAAAATAGATTTGACATCCAAAAAATAGTATCAAATAAAGATGCAAGTTGACAGAAATTATCATGTTTATGACATGGTATAAGATCATACACTCTTGAGAGTCTATCCACCACATCACAAATGTCATCATGTCTCCAAATATCATTTAGAGTAGAAGGAGGGAAACACTTATCTTGAGGACAAGACTTTAAGTTTGGTTCCTTGACCTCCACACATGGTTCACAAGACTCCTTCGTCTCATGCATTATACTTGATGTATAATAAGTTACCAGATAGCGAGATTTAAGAGATAATTAAAAATTAACGAGAGAAAGAGAAGAAAGAAAGAATAATTTCATAATTGAAGTAAATTAGAGACCAACAAATGTAGATTTATAATTTTTTAATTTGAATAAATAATCACATGATTAAATGTAAGGAAGAAGAGAATTGAACTGATACATAATAATCTTATCAAAAGATATACAAGAGAGATCCAATGGGGTTCAACTTATAAAACTCACAAGAATATTCACTATAAATGCAGTCTACCTCAAATAGTCTCCATTTTATTATATTTATAGTACAAGGATTAAGTAAAAATTAAAAGACATAAATATCCTTAGTTACATGTACATCAAATTATCATCAAAAGAATCCTAAAATAGTATATTAATATTTCCTTGTATTGATTCTTGATTTTTATACTCTTTTGAAACACTCCAAGCTCTTGAAGTCAAGTTGAAATATTTTCATGCAATAAGCACTTTCTAAACTTGCATCATTCTCCCCTTATTGAAAAGAATTTAACCTCATATTTAAACCTTATAAATCATAAATGGGTAAGTTACATACCACACACAAAAATACATACTTTTGTAATAGAGACAAGAATCATAAAATCCCATAAAAATCAACTACGCAAGCATAGTAAGAAGAACTTGACTCAAAAGTATCCCACAATTATAAAATCAATGAAAGAAATCAATAATTCTACACATAAAATTTTTCAAGTCAAAACTAGCTTCTTCAACAGACTGGACTAAATAGTTTCTCAATTCATAATTTGATTATACTCATCTAACCACAACATTAAGATAATCAATAATATTATTCACAAACCTTAAGTACAAGTATATATTCCTCAACTTCAAAATTTTCTTGAATTTCTCACTTAGTAACTCACAACATGAATCAAATAGCAACATCAAAGAATTTAAACTAATTATAACAAAGTTGTTACTATAAAGATAGACATAGAAATTTACCTTCATGACTATAGAAATCCAAAAAATAAGCATTAGTTATTCAAATAAAATATTTTTTTTCTTAGAAGACATTAATACCTTAAACCTATTTGTAGCCCAAGAAGAGCTCTCAGTATCTTACCTCTTTGTAGACCCTCTCTTGATAATGTTTCACAAATAAATCAAAAAATTAATAAAATCAACAAAAGAAGGATTATCATATTTACACACGTAGATATTTGAAAATGCTTCAAATATATTATATTTATATTTTTTTCTAGAAGGATTCAAAAATTCAATTCAAAAAATATTTTCAAAGGAAAGATTAGAGTATGTAAATAAATTGATACAAAAATTAGCATCTACAAATTTAATACTACTATCTCTTTTGCCTCCCTCATTCTTTAAAATATGTTTTTAAACTTTAGAGGACTTTTCAATACAAAAAAAATTCTTTCAACTAATATATTGGGAGTTAGCTTGCTAAAATCCTCAATCAAGCTACAAGAGTTATTTTCATAAATCATGCACTGTTTAAGTTTTGAATCATCACTTTCATCAAGTGCACATAAGTCAACAAAAAATGTACCAATCAATCAAACTTCATCAATAGTGTTCACACTTTCAAATTCAATTTTCAAATTATGATCATTGTAAATCACACAATCAAGATTAGCACAACTCAAAGAGTGACTCAAATTATCAACACAAAAATCACTTTTCAAACCTTCTTGAACATCTTCACCAAATAAAGAATTGTCAAATATTTTAAATTTTTGACATTTTTAGGCTCAAAAAGGATATCATCACACTTCTCATGCTATTTAAAGAATACTATCACAAATATATTTATGTCCTTACATAATAAAGAATTGTTATGATCAAATTCACTTGTAAAGAGACATTCATAATCAATCACATTTTTTAATGTTCCGAGTAGGCAAATAGTATATTCATCACAAGATGTAATGATCCTTTAAGTTATTTCCTTAATTTTCATACCTTTCCAGTATTTTGAGCCTTCTCACAGTGACTACAGGTTATTTATGACTTGTCGAAACTGTCGGTTTGGTGATCGTACAGTTAATCGAAACTGTTGGTTTGGTGATCGGACAGTTCGTTTGGATTTTAGACTCATTTCTCTATATTGGAGCTTTCGCTATTTAGGATTTGGTCTCGAATCAAAAATCCTAGTCGATGTCCTCAGATGCAAATTTTGACTGCATCATCAGCTTTAAAATATTAATTTTAGGCTAGGTAGACTCTTGATTTGGGTCCCGAGGCACCCGAACTCATTTCGACCTATTGGTTGAAAAATTAAGAAAATAAAATATGAGTGTGGGACCCACATTTGATCATAAGAACCTCGTATGGACAATTTGATTGCGACATTGAGTCTAAAGTATCAAATTTAATATGATTACATAGTTTGTTTATGGATACGAGATTCCAAATGAATTTCGAGGGCTTGGCGGAGATTTGGAGGTTTTCAAGTCTATTGTTATATCTGGTGCATCGCTATCGCGGTGCCAAGGGTCGCGATTGTGATACCCTTGGCAGTCACCAAGATACCGCAATTGCAGTATATATGTCACAATCTAAGTTTGATTAGTCCCCATGTGTTGCAATTGCGACGCTCTATTTGCGATCGCAATTAGCATGTGTAAACACAAGATGTAGCAATCACAACTGTCAAGTCACGATAGAGATTCTTGAGAACCTGGAGTAGGTATAAATACCCCATTATCAACTTATTTTTGCCCATTTCTCACCCATTTCTTGAGAGCTAAAAACCTTAAAGAGTGAGATTAAATGGGATTGAAGCTTGTAGATGATTTGGGGAGCTTGATTATCCATTATTCCATGATTTTCCTTTGAATTCATGATAAGATTCCTTTGATTTCTTGATAAATTCTTAGAAATTAGAGTTTTGAATTTCTAAACTTTAAGGGCTGATTGAGACATGATTTGTGTTCCGTTTGGGCTTAACTTTTTAGCACAACTTTCTTATCCTTCGAGGGACCTTGTGATGGGTTCAATTTTTAGATTTTGTTAGAAGGATCCGCAAGTCTGTTCTTGACCCAAAAGTTAACTTAACTTGTTATATGGTAATATAAGTTTATTTTACTCCTAATAACGTGTAGATTATAATTTTGATAGTGTAGCGGCATTTCAAGATTGTGGAGTAAAGATAGACGTTTGGTGGATGATTCAAGGGTTTACGATTTGACTTCGAGGTAGACTTCTGTCTACTCTTCTTCATAAGATAATGTGTTTTATATATTGCATGTAAATGTGAATGTTAACATTTATTATGGGTAAAACACCATAACTTTGTCTTGATTATTGAATGTTTGGGGATTAGATGAGTGATTGACCTGTAAGGTGAAGTGTTTATTACAATTTTAGGATCTCCTTTACTTTTTTCATAGATTGAGATAATTCATAGAATAATTGTGCTATTATACTAGATTTGGGATGTAGCTTAAGTGTTGGAAGCATGATTAGTATGAATACCCTTATGTGGACTATTTAGCGACCTTGAAATCATAATTTAAGTGTAGTTGACTTAATTGCTCATGTTCTAGGTGAAATTCTTATCTTAGGGATAATTATGGCCTATGTACTATCTAGAAGTCAATATAGACACCTTAGCCTAGTCCGAGGTAGAAATTGCCTAACAATGGAATTCGAGGATTAAAAGTGGGTTATTCTGGTCTACCATAGGCAAAGACTTGTGTTAGACCTTATGGACATATTTACACATGTTATACATAGTTAAGGCTATTGAGCCTTTAGTATAAGATTACTTCGTGACTTGGTAAATGGTGATGATTTTCTCGGATTATGATTTATGACTTATAGATGTGATATGCCTCATAGTTAAAATTTATGGTCTTTTGATATGATATGTCTCATTGATGTGAGATGCCCCATAGAGATGATTTATGGCCTATAGATACAATATGCCTCATAGATATGCTATGGCTTATATATATGAGATGGCTTATGGATATGATTATTGATATGGGTTCTGGCTATGTATGTGGCCTAAGGCCGTGATTATGATCTTGTAATTATTCCAAACACATTATTGGGCCCAAAGCCATCTTATAATATCGGTTGGATATTCGAAAAGTGTTTATCCTTGTAAAGGATGTGGTTGTAGTTTATAGATATATTAATACTTATTATGGTTTCATTATTTGAATACTGGTGATGGCATGCATAGATTCGGTACACTTATGATAATTAAATCGATAAATGATATGATTCTAACTAAAATATTATTGCTGTTTTTCCATACATAGATTTGGTTAAAGCCCATTTTTCACTTTAAAAATGAATCTTTTCATAATAATAATAGCACTACCTTATGAAATTCAAGAAGGGGGGGAGGGTGAACTGAAAATTTTCTGTGAGTCAACTACTGACTCTTCACAGTTGACTCACTCATAGATCAGTACACTTCACAAGACAGATTAGATTTAAAATAATTAAGCAAATAAATAATCAAACATAAAGTAAAGACACCGAGATTTTTCCTAGTTTGGAACACCATTGTGGTGCCTACTTTCAGTCCCCTTGGATTTCAAAGTTTCCTTAGATCGTTCAATGTCAGCTCAAGTACAATGATGAGAAACAAGTTCTGAAGACTTATTTTATTCTTTAGATCTTATGGCACAGCTTCAGTTGATGTTACAAAGTTGACTTAATCCTACTCTTTATATAACAATTGTAAACTAAAATTTACAAAGCCTTGTGAGACTAAGATCGAGACACTTTGATATTCTTCTTTGAAGTTGCGTAACCTGTGTCCACCTTCGATCTTCCTCTTTTATATTCTTCAATTGCTATTCTTTATCAGAAAACCTAAGAGATTTCTACTCAATCAAGGATTTGAGTAGATTCATTGATTGGAGGAATGTAGCCATATGATATGTCCATATCAGATATGTCCAAATATGGCTTTTACTTACGTCTATATTAGATATGTCCATGATCTTTTCTTCCTTTTATTCTTGTAGTGATTGATGCTCTTTCGAGATTGTTTGTTATCTTTCCTTCTTTACTTCATTGTGATTTGATTTGATTTGCTGTATTTTCGGGACTGAGATTTTCTTTCTGTTAGTTTTCGTTTTGATTAAATTACTTGGATACCGCGGATCATGATTTGATGTCCTTATATTCTTGGAGCCAGCTTTTTTAATTACTTCCTTTATCCTTCCATCATTGGCGGTCTTCCAATATACTGCAAAGATCTACTCATTAGTTTGTCATTATTAAAACGTAAACTTAGGAGGCTAACAATCTCCCTCTTTTTGATAATGATAAATGAGTGTAAACATCAATTAACTTCTCTATCTGTCAGCTTGCTCCTCCTGACTTGTATATGCTTCTTGAATATTGGTCGACTTTCATTTATCATCAGTCGGCTTGCTCCCCCTGACTAGTGGGCGCTTCTCGAGTTCCTGATGTTCCTCTTTTCTCTCCCTTTTGGCATAGTAAAATATAAAACACACAACAAGCGGCAGAGATGCGTACGAAATAGTATATTAACAAGGCAGAGCAAAAATAATGGAGCAGTTAAAGTGCAACAAATCATCTTACAACCCATCAACACAAGGGACAGGACCCCCTTTTAAATAAAAACAAAAAGTTATCATTGTTCATCGCTTCTTGAGAAAGTAGGTCAGAGTATTATGCATGTTATGACAAAAGGTGTCGTAAAGTTTTTTGACGTTTTTGAAGAAGGAGGAATAGAAATGCTGGACAAAAATAGCGAGATCATCATTGGAGGAGTGGACTTAGGTCTTGAGGGAATCCATTCGGGTGAACATCCAAGTGAAGATTTGCATGCTCTCCAGTTTGAACCCATCAAGAGCCAACTGAACCATGCCTATGTCATTTCTGGTACTTTTCTCGATGTCCAGAAGTGTAGATGTCGACTCCACAATAGCGCAACACTTTTTTCGATGGCTTTGAGTCGATCCATAATCTCCTCCAGTACCTTTAAAATAGGAATCATAGGGTTAAAGACATATTTTCTTACCTTGGGAGTTCCAACCTTGCCCGAGCAGAATTTTGTTTGCAGCATTCCTCTTCAACAAAGACATACCCATGCTTGAAAATGTCTTAGAGTCATAAGTGACAGCAACCCGTACTGGGTGTAAGTAGATAGATCAATGGAGTAATACTGAAGAATCCGAGTAATAAGCTAGCCATATGGTAAAATGGCAAAGGTATGTGCATCGACTGCACTTTTAAGCATGTACTCACGGATCTAGGTTGCCCAATTGATTTTGATTTTCTTAACTAAACAATACAGGATAAAAATATCTCGACCGGTGATATCACTCAGAGATCATTTTTGGGGAATTAAGAGTAGTAGCAATTATGTGAGCCATAATACGAAACTTAAAATAGAGGGATAGGGGAACAAAGCTGGTTAAAGCAGAGTCAGTGTCCAACAAAAATTTCTTGGTCTCTTCATAGGTGGCTTCAAAATCATCGGGCCAATTACCATTCATAAAGCAAATATGATCGAAGAACTTAGTATCAAAGGCATTCTCGAATAAAAAATTATTCACAATGATTCTCGTTCCAAGCACGAGAGTCTCGAGTTCACCACTATCACGGGAGAGGCAAAGATTCAGATAAAATATGTAAACTGTATCCTCATATACCAGAAGTCCACAGATATGAAAGATAAGGGATAAATCTTAAAACTTAAAGATAGTATGGATAAAGTATGTGACTGTTGGAAAAGATGGATGAGGGGAAGCTGAAGAGGTGTAAGGGAAAGGGTGGCTGATGGAGGTGAAAGGGTGGCAGTCAAAGGAGTATTGGAAAGGTAAAGGGTTGAAGAGGCGATAATAATGGTGTGAAAAATAGTAAGGGTAATGATGACTTTCCTTTTGAAAATAAAAAAAATTCTTTAAAACAAATGCACAAATTTTTTTTGTCCAAAATTAAAGCTCACAAGTCATTGATTCTAAGAATACCAAGTCGTTTTCTAAGATAACAAAATCTATTTTCCAACAGGGATTTAGTAAAAATGCCTGCCAGATGATTTTCGGAATCAACAAATGTTAACAAAAAAATCACTATTTTCTACATGACCTTGAATAAAATGATGCTTGATATCAATGTGCTTTGCCCTAGAATGATGCACAATATATTTAGACAGACTAATAGCGCTGGTATTATTGCACATAATAGGAACAGATTCAAAAGACAAATTAAAATTAAGTAGTTGATGCATAATCCATAAAATTTGGGTACCACAACTTCCAACAGCTATGTATTCGGCTTCCTTTGTTGACAGTGCAATTAAAGTTTGATTCTTCCTATGCCAGGAAATTACGGCATCACCAAGAATTTAACAGGTTTCACTGGTGCTTTTTCTATCACTTTTATCACCTGCAAAGTCAACGTCTGAGTATCTAATTAAGTCAAAATAAGAAGATCAAGGGTACCATAGTCTAATGTCTTGTGTTCCTATAAGGTATCATATGATCATTTTGATGACAGTCAAATGAGACTCTTTGGGAGTCAACTAGAACTTCGCACACTACATACGATGAACATGATGTCTGGTCAACTGGTAGCTAGGTAGAGTAGTGATACTATCATTCCCCTGTATATTTTCTCATCAACATTCTTACTATATTTGTTTAAATTAAGGCTGGTGGATGGGCTCATTAGATTTCCATAGGCCTTTCCTTTTTCCATACCAAATTTTTTGATGAGTTCCTTCGTGTACTGGGCTTGACTGATGAAAGTGTCTTTGGGAATTTGTTTGATTTGTAATCCCAAGAAGAATATTAGTTCACCCATAAGACTCATTTCGAATTCTCCTTTCATCAAGTTAGCAAAATTCTCACACAGAGAGACATTAGAACTACCAAAAATAGTATCATCAACATAAATTTGCATAATGAGAAGATTTGAATCAAGCTTCTGTATGAACAGAGTTGTATCAATTTTAACCCTTTATAAATTATTATTTAGTAATAAAGTACTCAATCTCTCATACCAAACATTTAGAGCTTGTTTGAGGCCGTAGAGTGCTTTTGATAATTTGAAAAAATGTTTTGGATATGATGGATTTTTAAACCTTAGGGGTTGTTTTACAAAAACTTCTTCATGAATAAAACCATTTAAGAAGGAACTTTTAACGTCCATTTGATATAGCTTAAAACATTTGAAGGCAGTAAAAGCTAATAAAATTTAAATTAACTCTAAATTCGACATAGGGGCAAAGATCTCATCATAATCAATACCTTCTTGTTGGGAATAGCCTTCAGCTACAAGTCTGGCTTTATTTCCGATAACCTTACATTCTTCATTCAATTTGTTCCTGTAGATCCATCTAGTTCTAATCACTGAGCAGTTTCTCGATCTTTTAACCAAGCTCCAAACTTGATTTTGTTCAAACTGGTCCAATTCTTCCTTCGTAGTTATGGGACACGATTTATCTTTAAGGGACTCATCAGTTTTCTTTGGTTTAATTTGAGACACCAAGTCAACATATGCTCGTCTTCTTAATAATGCTCTTGTCTGCACTTTATCCTCTGGATTTTCAATGATGAGTTTGTTTGTATGGATAATATCATATTTCTATTTTCTTGGAACACTTAGTTTCACTATTTTTGTTGTGGTAGTCGACTCTGGAGGGGGTGTAGTCTAATCTTCTTGTGATGGCTCAACGCTTGTGCTGTTATTTTATCCAAACTATAGAATTACTCACCTATTTTTTATCAACACTTAAACTCATAGGGGGTGATTATATTCATCAAAAACAATATACATAGATTCCTCAACACATAAAGTTCTTTTATTATAGGCCCTGTAAGCATGAATAGTGGGAGAGTACCCTAGGAAAATACCTTTGTCACTTCATGAATTGAATTTTTCCAAGTTATTCTTACCATTGTTGTGAATAAAATATTTACAGCCAAAAGGATAGAAATAGCCGATGTTGGGATTTTTTCCTCTCCATAGTTCATAAGGTATTTTCTAGAATAAGTCTAATCAGGCATCTATTGATGATGTGGCATGCTGTGCTTATTGCTTTTGCCCAAAAGTGATTTAGGAGATTATGTTCTAACAGTATAGTCCTGGAAGTCTCCTAGAGAGACCGATTCTTTCGCTCCACTACACTATTTTATAGAGGAGACCGTGATGAGGGAAAGTTTTGAGAGTATCCATTCTGAGCACAACACTCCTCAAATGCCTTATTTTTTTAATTCTCTTCCATGATCACTCTGAACGTAAGTATGAGGTGTCCAACCTCTCTCTGCAACTTTCAATGAGAGATATGTCTCTTTTATCGTATTTAATTGAGCAATTTTTAGATTTGAAGAAAACTCTAAATCCGACGTCACACAACTGACTGATGCTAAGAAGATGATGTTTAAGGACATCTACTAGATATACTTCAATGAATTCACATGATGAGCTGAGTTTTACTGAGCCGACTTCGATGACGTTGCCTCTAGCATTATCACCAAATCTGGCTAATCCTTCATCCAATTTTTTAGAGTAGAAAAATTTTCTTTCTTTTTGGTCATGTGTCTAGGACATCCGCTATCAATGACCCACATTCCCTTCTTATAGCTCTTGCAAACCTATTCCTGCAAAATAAGAAAATTAATTTTGTTTAGGTATCCAAGCGGTCTTGGGTCCTTATGGGTTAGCAGTGTTTTCTTTGGGCTTCCACACCCACACCTTTTTAGGATTATGCCTACAGCTGTAGGATTTGTGCCCTCTCTATCCATAGTTAAAATAGATAGGTACTTGATAGGAGAAAGAGGTCTTTGCTGATTTAAGCAATTTTGATAAGGAACTTGAATTATTTTTAGAAGAGTTTGATCTCAAAAAACTGTGACTTGGTGATCTCTTAATAATTTTTAATTATATTTTTACATCATTAAGCTCTTCATGAAGTAAGTCAACTTCAATTTGATAAGCTCTTCATGAAGTAAGTCAACTTCAATTTGATATGCCTCAATTTCTATTTGATACCTTCTTTGTTTCCCTTGAGTTTTTATTTAGATTGAGCTTCACAGCTTTTCTTCTCTTGAGTGAGCTTGTTATATTTATCTATAAATTTTTAAAGCTTGTCAGTCATCATATCCAAATTAGATTCAAGAGTATTAGAATTATGACAATCGTGTAGTCTTACCTCAGTGGATTTACCCGTTGCCATGAAACATATATTGGCGGCTTCTATTTCTTCTTTGGTTTCATCTTCATCACTCTAGGCTCCAAAGTTTTAATTCATAAGTTCAGGACAGTTTTGTTTAAAGTGGCTAGGCCTTCCGTAGTAGTAACAATGATGTTTCTAGTGGAGTCATTATTTTTGGCTCCTTGTGATCTTTGATGTCTCTGTCTCATGATTTGCCTTTCTTCATAATTAATGAGGGAAATTCCTTTGCTATTGACATCTTTCAAGATGTCCTCTTCTTCAGTTGGAGTAGCGTTGTAGGCTACTGGTTCTTTTTTTTCTTCTTATGGTACCTGTTGATATAATTTTGTTCATATGCAATGAGGTTACCTTGTATTTCATCATAAGTTATGTTGTGTAGATCTTTGTATTCTAGAATGGTAGCCTTTGTTTCTTAATTCTTTGGAAGACTTTGAACCAGCTTCTGGACTTGGAGGCTATGTGAATAAATTATCCGAGTGATTTCAGTTCGCATACGATCTTACTGAACCTAGCAAACATTGTTTCAATGTGCTCATTCTCTTCCATTTTGAACAACTTATATTCATTGACCAGGGCAATGATCTTTGAATTTTTGACTTTGGTGGTTCCTTAATAGGTTACCTCTAATTTGTCCCACATTTCTGTTATGGTTTCACAAGTTGATATCTTGTCGTATTTTTCTCTACTAACTGCACACACACAGAAGTAAACTTATAGCACATGCATTAGTTTGGATTACCTCTTGCTATTCCATGGTGACCTCAAAACTTTTAAGGTCTTCTATGTCGACACTGCTGGATTCTTGGTCCTTGTCTTTTTTCTTTTCTTTAAGTCCTAGAATTGGCTTTAGAACCTTCTAGATGATGACCTAGGCTTGGAAGTCATTTGATTGGACAAAGATTCTGAATTTATTTTTCTAGTATGAGTAGTGCTGTCCATTGAAGTATGGCGGTCTTGTGGAGGAGTGGCCATCTTGAAGAAGAGCACCAGGAATTTGATAATTTCCCATTTGATCTTTGCTCACTTGCCGTTAAGCAATACTATTAGTGAGACCTTCTCTGATACAAATTAAAATTTAAGAAGAAGGGGTAGACTGAAAATTTTTTGTGAGTCAACTACTGACTGAAAATTTTTTGTGAGTCAACTACTGACTCTTCACAGTCGACTTACCTGCAGGTCAACACACTTCACTAGATAAATTAGATTTAAAATAATTAAGAAAATAAATAATCAAACATTAAGTAAATACACCAAGATTTATCCTGGTTCAGAACACTAATGTGGTGCCTATTTCCAGTCCCCTTGGGTTTCAAAGTTTCCTTAGATCATTCAAAGTTGGATCAAGTACAATGATGACAAACACATTCTGAAGACTTATTTTGTTCTTCAGATCTTGTGATACAACTTTTGTTGATGTTACAAAGTTGATTCGATCCTAGTCTTTATATAAAAATTCTAAACTAAAAGTTACAAAACCTTGTGAGACTAAGATTAAGACACTTTGATATTCTTCTTTGAAATTGCATAACCTGTGTCCACCTTTAATCTTCCTTTTTTATGGTCTCCGGCTGCTACTCTTCATAAGGAAACCCAAGAGATCTCTTCTCAATCAAGGATTTAAGTAGATTCCTTAATTGAGGAATATAGCCATATGATATATCCATATCAGATATGTCCAATTATGGATCTTACTCATATCCATATCAGATATGTCTGTGATCTTTTCTTTTTTTAGTTCTTGTAGTGATTGATGCTCTTCTGAGATTGTTTGTGATCTTTCCTTCCTTTTACTTCATTGTGATTTGATCTGATTTGCTGTATTTTTAGGATTGAGATTTTCTTTCCGTTGGTTTTCATTTTTATTGATTCACTTGGATGCTGCGGATCATGATTTGATGTCCTTCTATTCTTGGAGCCAACTTCCTTACTTGCTTCCTTCATTCTTTTATCATTGGCGGTCCTTTAATATCCTGCAAAGATCTATTTATTAATTTATAATTATTAAAGTGTAAACTTAAATGGCTAAGACCTTAATGGATGACTTATATGTAATGAGATTGATAATGATGTATTAAGGATTTGAATGAGACAGATTTAGTTCTATGATTTAATACCACTAATTACTTTGGTCGTGAGAGATTTTGACCTTTTTTATACTTTTCTAATGATTTAGTCCTGAATTTTAACTCGAGCAATGAATTTATGGATTTATACTCTTTTAGCCACGTCTTAAGTTTGTGCACCAATTGTATATCTCTATACACATCTCTTTGGTATGGGACGGAGGAGGATGATATATTGATGATATGAATTTTAGGTAAAACTCAATGATAGATTATGGTATTGATGTTATATATATGTGTGTCGATGATATGCTTATATACTTGACAAGGCTGGAGAAAGATTATAATGATATGCTTATACCAGTTTAATTTCAAAACATGTTGATGATAATGATTATGCCCCATTTAATTCCAAAAAATAATAATGGTATTGATTATATTTGGTTCAATTTCAAAAGTTGATATTGATGATGATTATACCCGATTCAATTCCTGAGGATGAGTATGATATTGATTATTCCTGGTTTAATTTCAAAGGTTGATTTTGACATTGATGATTATGATTACCGATTCGAGTTTGACTACTTCTTATGATATTTGAATTGGTTATGGTATTATGGATTATCTTCTTGCATTCATTCTTACATGTGCATTTCCTATCACCAGTATACACCTATATCCATCAGCCTTATAGGGAGTTGAACAAGTATGGGTGATGAGTATGGCTTGTGGTGTGCTGTTTGTTGATTGAACCTTCTGATCTTGAGGCAGTGGGGGTTCATGAAAGGCTTGATTAGGTATTATTTCTCTGGACAAGCTGGTTGCGTTGTCATTGCTATTGTTATTATTATTGTTATGATCATTTTATGGCTAGTTTGTGACAAATTAGTTAAGGATTCAGTTTCAAGATTTGAGGTACGATTCTGGCTCTTATATCTTATAATTATTTTACTATGCATGATTAGCCATTTGTATTAAAAACCCTGTTGTATTCTAGTGCTAGTTTTTGCTTTGAATATGAGTCCTTATAAATGCCAGACTAATGATTTAGACTGTACCTCGAGTTGACCTTGTTCATATATACATGTATAGCTATCCATATGTAACTTTGTAGTTACCGCATATCCCTTTTTTATTTATTCTAATTTTATATTCATTCCTTGGCCTCGTATACTCATATATATCTTCTTTTTTACCTTATTATATCGATCGATGATACACGATATAGTGTTGAGATTATTGAGTATGGCTGGAATAGGATAGTTCACCCTTAATATTTCCTTAGCCTTATTATGTTAGTTTCTTAGACATGAATAAGATAGTTTATCCTTATTATCTCATTTGATTTCTTATATGATTTTTGGACATTTGGGCATTGTTTTCCATTCTATTTGTATGTTGTATATATCTGCATTATCTTTGGAGCTCAGTCGGCAGTTGCCTACTGAGTACCATGTGTTTGGTACTCATACTATACTTTTATAGCTAACAGATTATAGTATGGGTTATTTCCCTTATTGTATGTATCATGCAGAGCAGTTATAGTTTAGAGACGTTTGGTGATTGGACATTTAAAGTATTACTTTCCTCTCTTTTATGTACTAGATTAGTCTCTATGTTGTGTTCATAGATGGTTGTATTCTGTATATGAAGTTAGTACCTCTTTTGTATCCTTCTTATGTTAGAAGCTCTTATACTAATTTTACTAGGTTTTGGGATTATCTTACGTATGTTATTCTTTTATACATCTATTTCACATTTTTCCCTTTATTCTCTTGGTATTTTGTTACTAGCAGTTCTGGATTATAGGATTGGCTTGCCTACTAGTGGGTTATAGTAGGCACCATCATCACCTGAGAAATTAGTTTGTGACAAATTGTTATCAGAGCCTAGGTTTTCTGATGTATTAGTATAAGAGCTAAGTGTTTAGTAAAGTCCTGTAGATCAGTGCAGAGACGTCCATCCCATCTTTGAGAGTCTACAAAGATATTCTTAGGAAATTCATTTCTTGATTCCTTGTCATGTGTAATCTTTGCTATGAGACTCAAGAATTTGATCCTATTCTATCCCTAATAGATGATGCAAGTTATCGATAGATGCGAATGAGACTTTAACACGTGTTTTGGTGTAACATCAGATTAGAGAGTCTAGGATAGATATCAAAGATCTTTAGCATAAGGCAAAGGATTTAAGGCCATCTCAGGCTCTAGTAGAGCTCACGAATACTTCAGACCTTCGACATTTATCTTTAAGGATCCCAAGTCTCTTTGTGATACCTCTTAGTTAGGGATGATATCCATTTTATCGAGTAAGTTCTCAGGATAGAGTGAGATTTGTTGGTGTTCATCAAAGTTCTCAATTAATTTCTGAGTATGAGATTGCATTTCTTGAGTTGGCCAATCATATTTTGATGCTATATCCTTCAGAGTGGGACATGGTGCATTAATTTATTAGACAATTAGCATTACCACTCCATTTGGAATTGGAGCACTTGATAACAATTGGGCCTTTTTTCTCTCAGGTTGTTGATTATACAAGGTCCATAGAGAGAGCTTGTATTAAAACTTATGGAGGTGGCAGCAAGAGGCCATGCCATTAGTATAGTGCAATCAATATTTTATCTGGGAGTGAGGATCCTTCCAGTAGAGGTCGGCTTTACTTGTTGCCCATAGTTCTACATAGATAGCATTTTAGATTGTAGGTGACTCTCAGGTTGGTCTTGGTGATCATTCTGGATTAGAGTGTGTAGCACCTTAAAATATTCTAGGAGCTTGTTTTTGTTGTGGTGAGATTGGAAATTGGTTCAGAGAGTGCCCCAAACACGAGTTAGTTGATCAGATAGAGTTAGCATGTATTCCCCATCATCCTAGTGTTCTTGAGGTAGGTTATGACTACATGAAGGATGATCATGGTAGTAGAGAGTGCTCTCAACATTAGTTGGCCAACCATTTGGGATTAGTTCGTATTTCTTGCTAGGTTAGGGCTTCAAAAGTTTGGTACGACTATAAAGAGATCGGTCACTAGTTTAGAGAGTGTCACCAACATGGGATTGCTAATCATTCAGATAATTTAGATCAGCCTTGTGATGTTATAGCACCTTTAGAGCGAGATATTGTGCTTGGCTTCTCGATTAATAATTCTATCAGTCAGTTTGAGTTTGGAACCGTTTAGATTTATTCTTTCTTAGATCCATCAGGCATGTGGTTGCAGATTTCACCATGATTGGTGTAATTTTATTTCCTCGTATTTGCCTTTTTCATTATGTGTAATGGGGTCTTCATACCTATTAATGATTATTTACCTCGGTGAGTTCATATTGGTTGGTGTGTGCCTTGTTATTAAATTTATGATTATATTACTACCCACGTGGTTTATTTCTTTTAGTAGTGGATGAAGTAGATCTGTATTGATATTTTGTCCCTATAGGTGTAGCATTTGGGTTTGAGTTCCATTTACTTTAGCATATTGGCCTTATTGTGGCCCTTGAGTGGTACTTGCTATTGATGTTTATTTTTGGTATCGCCTACTAATTATATTGATGTTATATTATTGTCGTTATTGTTGTCATTGATTGATTTTACTAATACTCACTGGGTAGCTATTTATACTGGTGTTATCTAGTTAGAATGCCCTTCCTTATGGTTCTTATTCATAGGCTCAGGAAGCTATAGCCCGATTGGATGATTTTTTTTCTATAGTGAGGTAAGGTTGGTTGTTTTCCTCTTTTGTTAGCTATCTAGATTGATCATGGAGCATACTATGGTATTGAAGGTAAGTTGACTTTCTGTGGATCTGTTATGATTCTAGAGTTGGCAATTTAATTATATTGCTCATTCTTGAGTTTGAGATTCTTAGACTTGCCTTTGAGGTTGCGAAGGTTTTTCTGGTGGATATCCTTCCTATATAGCTTGTTTTTGAGGTTGACCAGTTTAGGGTCCATTCTTTGGTTGTGGCTATTTCATCTCCCGATAGTGGTTTGATATTGATATCAAGATGACCTAGATTTATTGGGTTCATCTCCTTATGATGGTTTTCTCCATGTGTTCTTTCTTATGATCGCTTCTTGAGTCGGCAAATTGGAAATTCTTTATCTTGAATTATTGGTTTATTTTTTGGTTGTGATCTTGACCTTGATATAAGTGTCAGACTTAGTACTTTCTTCCTCGATGAGGTGATTCATGGTTTGTTTGATTTATGATTGTCATGCTTGGATGGATTTAGGAAATCCCTATTTTAGAGTTTGTTCAGCCTAATGAGGCTTGGTGGAGTTATTCTCCTTGGTGATAAATGCTTATGGCTATCCTTTACTAAGATTGAGTACTTGATTGGTTAGTTTTCGGCTAAGGTAGTATTTCTTCGAGTTGCTTGAGTTTCTGCCATTACTAGTGTGGTTTACAACCTTAGGGAGTTCTTGAGCATTTTTTGATAGTTCATGCGCTCTAGTGGACATGGAGTTGATTCCTTGTGATTTCAACTAATGATTTTTCTTGTGATTTAATCTTTAGCTATGTTTTGATTTTGTCTCAACATGATTTAGTACAATGTGTTTGATTTGGATTTTATGGTCGATGTGAGTATTTGACTGTAGTTTAGATTTGTTATCTCAATTTTGGATTTGACAACTTGGAATGGAGATTTGGAAGTTATGATAGACTGGAGTATGAATGCCTACCCATCTTTAGGTTTGGTTTGGGTAGTTGAGATTGAGCGAATCAGCCTTGGTGTTGAGATTTCAGCTTGGAGTTGTAGAGCTTGAGTGCAGCCTTTATTTTAGATTGTCTCAGTTCCTATTTCATTTATAGGTTGGCTGAGCCTACTCTGTGGTTACCTATACGGTCTTCTTGACTTGGATAGATTATAGTTGATAAGTATTCAGATAATAGCCCATGGACCCTGTATTGGTTCCTTTAGCTTTGACCTCAGATCTTCAGTTTTCTTTGAAAATTTTGGATGATATACTAAGTGGCAGTAGTATGCTTGATCTGGATTCAGTTTTCCTTCATTCTCTGTTGATGGGACATCCTGGAGCAAATCATTTAGTGATGAGTAGTTATGCCTTGATCTTTTAGATTTCAGTTTCGGCTACCATACAGACTAGTTATAGCACTGGCATAGATTGCATTCCTTGATTCTCTCCATTTGTTTGACCAGATAGTGCCTTATGGGCTTATTCTCATATTTGTTGTATGGACTTTCAACGGATCAACTTCAGTTCCTTGAGTTCTCTATGATGAGATTGCACAGACAAACCTCAGGTAATTTTCCTCCTGGTTTGGGGTGGATAACAGGTGTGGAATGGTAAAGGAAGGTAATATTTGGATTTGGAGTTGGTTGTATGACTCATGCCTTAGTTTACTTTTGGCTTGGATGAGCCTTTGTTGATTTGTATAGGTATCGAGATTTTATCAGTGTGTTGTGGTTTTGATCTGTGTGCATCAACCTTTTTCGATTCAGTTGGAGGCTAGTTGTTGGTTGAGGTTGTGTTTTGGCTATTTGGACGTGAAGAGAGAGGGCTGGTTAAAAAAGGGATACCTGTGTAAAAATCCCTTAAAAGTGTTCTCTCTTTGTGGAGGTTATCTGAAAAGTCATGCTCGGAGCATGCATGCCTAGTACCTCATCCCTTTGAACTTTTGAGACCTTTCTATCCATTGGCTTTCACGGATGAAAGTCCTTTTAGTAATGGATATTGTAATGACCCTCTAGGTCATTTCCTCAATTTGCTTGCCTTTTTCGATATTTCGAGCCTTCCCACAATGGCTACAGGTCATCTATGAATTGTTGGAACTATCGGTTCGGTAATCAGACAATTTGTTTGGATTTTAGGCTCATTTCCCTATTTTTAGATCTTTTGCTGTTTAGGATTTGGTCTCGGACCAAAACTCTTAGTAGATGACCTCGAAAGCAAATTTTGACTACGAAAATAACTCTGAAATGACTATTTTAGGCTAGCCAGACTCTTGGTTTGAGTCTCAAGGCACGTAGGCTAATTTCGAGCAATTGGTCAGAAAGTTAAGAAAAAGAAATATGGGTGTGGAGCCCACATTTGGTCTCAACGAACTCAGATGGAAAATTTTGTTGCTCTATTGTGTCTGGAATGTTGAATTTGGTATGGCTACATAGTTCATTTGTGTATATGGATTCCAAGTAAATTCCAAGGGCTTGGCGGAGATTTGGAGATTTTCCAAGTCTATTGTTGTATATGGTGCATCACTA
Organism: Capsicum annuum; assembly: GCF_002878395.1. Taxonomy (NCBI): domain Eukaryota; kingdom Viridiplantae; phylum Streptophyta; class Magnoliopsida; order Solanales; family Solanaceae; genus Capsicum; species Capsicum annuum. The sequence continues at coordinate 177,000,179 of NC_061121.1, read as the reverse complement.
TCGCGGTGTCAAGGGTCGCTATCGTGATACCCTTGGTAGTCACCAATATACTACGATCGCAGTATATATGTCACGATAGGGACAAGTCTGATCATTCCCCATGTGTTACGATCGCGAGCCTCTGGTCGCGATCGTGGCTAGCATATGCAGCCACAAGATATGACAATCACGATAGCGACTCCCAAAAACTTGGAGTAGGTGTAAATACCCCATTATCAGCTCATTTGGTCCTATTTCTCACTTGTTTCTTGAGAGCTAAACACCCTAAAGAGTGAGATTAAGTGGGATTGAAGTTCTAGATGATTTGGGGAGCTTGAGTATCCATTATTCTATGATTTCCCTTCGAATTCCTAGTAAGATTCCTTCGATTTCTTGATAAATTCTTAGAAATTATGTCTTTGAATTCCTAAACTTTAAGGGTTGATTTGAGATTTGATTTGTGTTCCGTTAGTGCTTAATTTTTGAGCACAACTTCCTTCTCCTTTGAGGGACCTCGTGATGGGTTCAATTTTTGGATTTCACTAGAGGGCCCCATAGGCTCGTTCTCGATCCGAAATTTGATCTGACTTATTATATGGAAATATGGGTCTTGTTTCTACTCCTAATAATACATGGATTACAATTTTAATAATCCAGCGGCATTTCGAGATCGTGGAGTGAATATAGACTGTCATGAATTGAGTCAGGGCCTAGCCGTGATGGGTATCTCAAGTCCGCAGTAGGCCGAAGACCACCCCTTTTGCCTAACCAAACAAAACATAATACGACTAGCAGTGGATGAATCCTAAACATTTAACAAGATAAGCTAAGTTTAAAATATATAACAAGATAGGTAACTCAGAAAGGAATTTAAGAATCTCAACAACATCCCAATCCACAGTAATCCACAAAACCTCTAAACAAACCAAACCAATCTAAGTCAGGACATGCCCCCAACAATAAACAAAATAAACCATGAGAAACATTCTCTGACACTAAATTAACCAAGAAGTAACAACCTTCCGGAAGAAGAAGTCTCACCATTTCAAGCTGGCTTACTAACGGTCGAAGAATCACCTATCACTATGCAGAAAAAAAGAAATGACCTCATTCCATGAATCGCTTGAGGAAACAATGTTTAGAGATGATAAGTGGTTTAAGAGCTAACATGTAAATCAGAGATAAAGGGATAAAATAATGCCATCAATCGAAGACCAATTCAAAATCAATGCACATGTACAAATACATGCATATACATATACGTATATATGATGCTGGGAGAGGGAACAAGGTTTAGTATGAAAGTAAAACATTAGCCTTGGTTATGTAGCGTAACCATCATAATAGTACCCATGGGATATATGGGCCCAAGATCTCACCCCCTGGTCAGGCCCCAGTGCGTGTAGCCGCATGAATCAGACAATAATTATAATGTGTATGCATAGGGGACTCAAACCTCCTGGTCATACATCAAGGGTGACATGAACATCCGATCATAAAGCACGGGTGACTCGAACACTCAACCATTTAGACCCTTACTCCAGCAAATGCAGTTTCCAGTATTAGTCCTCTCGGGACCTCCACTTTCGTGGTGAACTACACAACCCCCTTTAAGCCCATTTAAAACCTTTAACACATAACCCATTCATTAAATCAAGGAGTCATTCATTTAGGCAATACCAAGTGGTATCGTCATACCGACTATAGCTTGCAAGCAAATGTCATTATACCAAATTAAAATAATTGGCCAATTGGGACTCCAACCCACTAACCAACAAGACTCCAATGTTCCAAGTGGGAACCATACCATTTAGCTAAGCAGGACTCTAACCCCTCGGCCAATAGGAATCCAAAGGTCCAAGTCAGAACCAAATCATCTAGACAAGCTGGAATCTAATCCCTTGGCTAGTAGGACTCTGAAAATCCAAGTTAAAACCATTCCGTGTCCCTTAAGACCATTCCAAAACCATTTTACCCATTTATGCAAGGCATTAGTTTAAAGTAGTAGGTAAAGCCTGATGATTATCAACATTCCAAACTAAATCATGCAAGTGGGTTGAGGTTCTAATCAATTTTAATACCAATATTTTACTTATTTAGGGGAATCCACAATCCCCATTACATCACCATGCCCATGCACCCCAATGGGTTCATAAATCATCAATTCAAGGCATAGTTATCCATAACAACTATGGGAATAATATTTAAACAATCATTATCCAAAACCCTCGACCCATCATTTGAAACCCACATCAAAATCATGTGAATACCAAAGAAATTCATGCTATAATTTAAAGCACAAGTTTAGGGAGAGAGATACATGCCTTAATCACCATGAAATTTGTAGAAGAAATCACCCTTAGAGACCTAGATGACCAATTTCTTAAAACCCTAGCCTTGTCTTTGAATGGGGAGTTTGAGAGAGTAAAGAGTTACATTTGATTAGGTTTTGGATACTAATAACCCCTTTTTGGTGTTTTGTGGATGTGGGGTTTAAGTGGGGGATAACAGAATTAACCAAAATGCCCTTACTTAAAATAATGAAATTTGGCTGCCCAGTTGGTACGAGTTTCATGACGACTCGTTAAGAAACATTATGACTCATCGCCACGAGTCGTAGTCCAGGTAGTGTCATTGAGAACCTATACTATTGACCCTACGACTCACATCAAATGACTCATGAAGTGACCTTATAACTCGTAGAGCCCTAGTCATACAAAAGACAGAATATTTAAGTAATCACGTAGGTCACCTTATGGTTGGTACCTTATGACTTGTACAAAGTCATTACAACCCATTGAGTCTAGTCATAATCAAAGCAAGAACATTTGGCTCCTACACCGGTGAGGGGATGATTTACGCTATATGACTTGTATAGATACATTATGACTCGTATGGACAAGTAGTGGTCAGGGAAGTGAGATTAAAGCCTAGGGATTTTTCAAGGACCAAAATTTGAGGCGTTACATTCTCCCTCCTTAGGAACATTCGTCCTTGAATAATCAAGAAAGGCATCAATTAGCATGATTGAACACAGAACATAATCACAATTTACTTTAAAGGAAGAAAATAAAGATATTATGGAATACACATACCTTAAGAACGATAATCCAAACCGGGAAACAAGAATGGATACTTTGACTTCATATCCTCTTCGACTTCCCAAGTATCTTCTTCAAACTTTTGGTTCCTCCATAGAACCTTTCCTGAATCCCCATCCTTAGTCCTTAAATGATGGACCTGCCTATCCAAAATTCTAACCAGGACTTCCTCATAAGACAAGGAATCCGAAATACCCACACTTTTTAAAGAAAAAATCAAGGAAGGTCCAGCCACACAATTCTTCAACACCAAAACATGATTCCCTGGATGGATAGAACCCAAAATCAAAGAAAACTCCAACTCATAAGCCACATTTCCTTTTCTCTTCAAAATCAAGTATGGGCTAATATAGCGGGACTGAGCTTCCCCTTCTTTCCAGATCTCATCACTCCTTTCATGGGAGACACCTTCAAGAATACCTAATCACTAACATCAAGTTCTAATTCTTTTCGGCTCATATCCTTATAGGACTTCTTGCAATTTTTGGTGATCTTACACATATCCCAAATCACCTTTAACTTCTAAATAGCTTAGTGTACCAAATCAGGACCAAATAATCTAGTCTCATCAACTTCGAACCACCCAATAAGAGATATACACCTCCTATCATACAAAGATTTGAATAGGGTCATCTGAATACTCGAGTGATAACTGTTATTATAAACAAACTCTATGCTAGGCAAATGATTAACCCAACTACTACCAAAGCCAATCACATATGCCCTTTAACATATCTTCCAAAGTTTGAACTGTCCTCTTTTCTTGTCCATCTATCTGAGGGTGGAAAGTGGTGCTAAGGTTCATCTTGGTTCCCAAACCTCTCTGAGAAATGCCAAAAATAGGATGAGAACTAAGTACCTCAATCAGATACGATAGAAACTGGAGCACCATGTAACTTCAAGATCTCCTGAATAAATGATTTCACATAGTCCTCCCCAGAATAGTTAGTCCTTATAGGCAAGAAATAAACAAATTTAGTCATCCTATCCACAATGACCCAAATTGAATCAAACTAGTTTTGATATCATGAAAGACCCATAACAAACTTCATAATAATAACCTCCCACTTCCATACAGGCAAATAAATTTCTTAAGATAACCTACCAGGCCTCAAGTGCTCTACCTTCACTTGTTGACACACCATGCACTTAACCACAAAATTAGCCACATTCTGCTTCATGTTATTCCACCAACAAATTTCCTTAAAATCATGGTACATCTTCATCGAAACTAGATGAACTGCTTACCGCAACTCATGGTCCTCAACCAAAATTTTTTATTGCAACCCATTAACATTAGGAGCACAAAATCTACCTTGGTACCTCAAGATACCATCGCCACTAATCTCAAATTTTGTGACCCCCTACTGAATCCTTAATATGTATCAAGATAGGGTCCGACACTTATTTTTACTTCACCTTATCACCAAGAGATGACTTCACTACTTTTAGCATAATCACACCTCCAACCTTAGAATCTAAAAGATGAACTCCAAAATTAGATAAGTAGTGAATATACTTCCCTAAACCTCCATTTTTATCATCCACATGAGATAATATTCCCCTGGACAACCTTCTAAGAACATCAATAACCACGTTAGCTTTACCTGAATGATAATGGAGACTCAAGTCATATCTTTGTGCAACTCGAGCCATCTCCTTTGCCTGAGATTCAACTCCTTCTGGGTGAACACCTATTGCAAGCTCTTATGATCTGAATATATATCAACATGAATCCCATACAAATAATGGTGCCAAATCTTCAAAGCAAATACCACAGTTAACAATTCCAAGTCGTGTGTTAGATAATTTTTCTCATTAACTTTTAGCTACCTAGAAATATATACTACCACATTACCATACTTCATCTATACACAACCTAGTCCCATATGGGATGTATCATAATAAACAACAAGCCCATCCATACCCTCGGTCAAGGTCAAGACCAGAGCAAAAGTCAACTTGTCTTTTAATTTTTCAAAATATCCCTCACAAGCATCAAACCATAGAAACTTTACCTTTTTCTAGGTCAACTTTGTCAATGGAGTAGCAATTGATGAGAAACTTTCCACAAACTTTCTATAGTACTTGGCTAAACCCAAGAATCTTCAAATGTCAGTCGTGGGTCTAGGTGACTTCTTCACTGCCTCAACTTTTTAAGGATACACCATGATCCCTATACTAGAAAAAACAAGATCCAAAAAGTAACAATATTCAACCCAAACTCATACTTAGAAAATTTAGCATACAACCGCTGATCCTTTAGGGTCTAGAACACTATACGTAGGTTACCGACATGATCCTCCTGACTCTTAGAATATATAAGAATATCATCAATTAATATAATCACAAACTAATCTAAGACATTTATTAGATCCATGAATGCCATAGGAGGATTAGTGTGCATCAAGTTCGAAGAAGATCTCAATTTATAATGAAGAAATGATAGTCAAACAAAGGACAACACCAAATATTCATAGTGACCACATCGGGTACAAAATACAATCTTAGGGATATCCATCTCCCTAATCTTCAATGGATGATAACCCGATCGAAGATCAATCTTATAAAAGTACTTAGCTCCTAGAAGCTGGTCAAACACATCATCAATCCTAGGAAAAAGGTATTTATTTTTCACTATCACTTTGTACAACTTGTTGTAATCTATACATATCCGAAGGGAACCATCTTTCTTACACATAAAAACTATAGGAGCACCCCATAAAGAAACACTAGGGTGAATAAAACCCTTAGCAAGAAGATCTTTCAACAGTTGCTTAAGTTCTTTTAACTCAGCCGATCTATTCTATAAGAAAGGATAGATATACGATGAAAATCAATCCCAAAATTAATTTCCCTATCGAGAAAAATACTAGGAAGGTCATTATAAGGCCTTGGTTTTTTTATTATTGAATTTTTTTTGAAATTTTATTCTCATTGTGTTTACTATGACTCACCCTACGAGTTGTAAAGTGTCTTGATGGGTCAAGTAACCGTAGTCGTAAGGTGTCCAGTAAATGGTGCTTGAGCTACCATCCTAACTACAACACTCTTAATGAGTCATAGAGAGTCTTTATAAGTAGTTGGACTCAATTCATAACCAAATCAATTAATGTATGGCTGAGTTCTACTCTGAGTACGAATGGATCACTATGAGTCATAAGGATTTTTTATAAGCTGTTGGGTGTTAATCATAGAGTATCTAGTGTATACCCTAAATGGTTGCTGGGTTGACTACGACTGGACCTTATGAGTCATAGGGTTCCATTACGAGTAGTATTATATGAGTCGCAGGGTCTACAAATTTTGATTGGCTTGGAGACTATCTTGGTTAAAACTTATAGTGATAAGTCATAATGAGTATATATGATTCGTATAGTGACCGGCAGTCACTAATAATTAAATTCTAGATTTTAATTTAAGGGCACTTTGGACAATTCCCCTCTCGTCCAATTAAAACCCCACATTCATAAAGCACTTAAGGGTATTATTTTTCATTTATATCATACTAAAAAACTTCCAAATCTCTCTCATATCCTCTCAATAAGCTATAAATAGGGTTTCCAAGAAGTAGGCCATCCAACAGCATAAGGGTTAAATTCTTTTCATGAAACTTGTTATTTCAGGCATGTTGCTCTTCCTTCATTGTTAATTTTTTAAAAGCATTTGATATAAAGTATTATTCTTGAGATATTTAGGTTGGTTTTGAAATAAGGTTTGAGGTTTTTCAATGCTTATTGATTGAATAATGTTTTCCCATGGTTTACATATGATTATTCATGCTTTAATTATGGTTTTGATCTTGTGGGTGCATGGTTATGGTGAATGAACTAAGAAATTATGATTTCCCCCCAACTTGTGACTTTTAAAGTGGTTATGACCTCAACCCCATATGGTGAAATTAGTTTTGAATATGAAAACTTTGTATGTTGAACTACTCTTGAAGCATTGCATAATGTGAAAATCTAATGAGGCATAATGGTTTAGAATTGAACCATGTGGGTTTCGTGTTTTCACATGCTATTTCATAATTAATCTAAGAGGGTTTGGAATTCCCCCAAGTGATGAGATTGTTTTAGCATGTTGTTACCTTGCAAGTGTAGTTGGAATGACAATACCAACAAAATATGCCTTAATGTGTAATGTGGTTTAATGAATGGGAATGTCTGATAATTATTTTAATTGGTATTAAAAGAGGGTTGTGTAGATGAGTCGTGAAAGTGGAGGTACTGAGGCACCAACACTGGAAATCGTAGTTGCCGACATAGGGTCTATATGACCAGGAGGTTTGAGTCCTCCTTATTACTATTATCATATGATTGGGAGGTTCGAGTCCACCATCTTATATTACATAATTTGGTGCTTGTGTCACCTTGATATGCTAAGAGGTTTGAGTCCCCCATAGTGCATATGTATACCCTCTAGTTTATGAGGCCATACATATTAAGGACCAACCAGTTGGGGAAGAGTTGGGCCCATATATCCCCTGAGTGCCTTTGTATGTTATGTTGGTTGAGCTATAGAATCCACGCTAATGTTTTAATGCGCATGGTAACCCTTATTCCCAACCTCGACATGTGATATATAATTATGTATATGTATTTGATTATGTGCATTGATTTTGAATGATTTGGAACTATTGATCATTGTATTATGTTATTCTTATCCTTGAGTTTTATACTAGTATTCACCCCACTAACTATCTTCAAAAATTGTATCCCCAAGTGATGCAGGCACTAGAGCTACTTCTATATTTCTTTCATAAATTTAGGTTAATCAGCTCGATTTATTGTGTTGTGGTGAAGTGGTGAGCTTCTATTCTCTAAAAGGATTAGGCATTTCACTATCTTTCATTATTAGATTTGAGTTGATAGTTACTTTTATTATCATTAACATTATCATTTTCATTGTCATTTGTTAGATTCGGGGACATGTCCTGACCAAGACTGGTTTTTGGTTCTTGTGTTAGAATGCTTTGTTGGATTACTATGGACTTGGGTGATGTTGGTGGATTGTTTTGGCCGGTCGAAGTTTATCGATTATAGACATAACCGTTATTCTTTAAACTTATCTTGTTATATGTTTGGAATTTATTCAACATTAGTGATAGTGTGTTGTTTGATTAGATACACATGGGTGGTCTCTGGTCCACATGAAACTTAAGATACCCACCACGTCAAGGCCCTAGTTTGGGTTATGAGAAAGATGGTATCAGAGCCGAGGTTTGGTGTCATTGGGTGCCCTACAAAGCAGTGTCAAGTAGAGTCTTATTTATGGGTATGAAACACACCATACTTATGAGGGAGAGGCTACAACATATTTAGAAATATTTCTCTTTTCTTATTATTCTATATCAAACTATAGAGTCTAAGGTCTTGAATATCTCTAATCCTTATTTGCTCGCTTTTAGTATTATACCTCAAAGAAGATATGATATCTGTGGGAACTTTTCTGTCCTATCTGAGGATAATATGGATGTAAATCACCTTACTCTAAGAGTTCAGACCCAGTTGTAGGTCGCTGCTTCTAATTGCCTTGAGGGAGCTCCACCAGTTCCCTCTGTTACTCATCAAGCACCTTAGGCCAACATGTCTAATGGTGAGTTTTGCTAGTTGCTTGATTTGATTACCTAGTATGTGGCCTCCTAAACTGAGCATGTTGCTTATGTTGATCTATTCTTTGAGGCTACTAAAGTTGGCCAATTTATGGGTTGGGTCCTTCTATTTTCACTAGTTCTAAAGTTGATAAAGATCCTTAAAATTTCATTGTTGGGATGGAAAAAATCTTCAGTGTGATGCATGCTACTGATGTGGAGGGCTTAGAGTTCACATCTTATTGGTTGAAAAATGTAGCGTATCAGTGGTATGAGGAATGAGACCAGTCTAAGAGAGATAATACTGAGTTCGCATTGTGGGATGATTTTTCTAGTGCCTTCCTTGATCGGTTCTTTCCTTAGGAGTTGAGGAAGGTGAAGATCAAGTAATTCATGAATTTGATGTAAGAAAGGATGATAGTAAAGGAGTATGCTTTAAACTTTCATCAGCTATTATATTATTCTCCCTAATTGGTGTCTAGCATGAGGGTTATAATAATGAAGTTAACCTCTGGGTTGTCTCGTGAGTTAATCTTGGAGAGCAAAGATGCCTATTTGAACAAGGATATGGACATCTATATCCTTGTATTTTACATACAACAAGTGGAAGAGGAAATGAAAAAGCAATCAAAGATGAGTAAAAGTAGAATAAGAAGTTTTTCTATTCAGATCAGGGTGGAGGTCAACAGCAAAGTGGTAGAGACGGTGGGAAATAGTCTAAAAAAATGGGGCAATTTTATTTCATACTCTACGAGTAGTGCTCTTTATCAAAATCCATTGAATGATTGTCATTCTCAGTGTAATAGTGGGTTTAGAGAACCTGAAACCCAACCTTAGGCTAGTGGGGCTAAGTCAGTTCCATTGTACCTCCCTATAGATTTTGTGTTCTAGTGTACCATAGTGTTTGTAAAGAGGGGAGGAACAAGTGCTTTAAACATGGTCAGATTGGTCATATGCAGAGAGATTGTCCTTCTAAGGTTGCTTTTAGCTCAAATAAGATTCATGTTGCCACTTCATCAGCTCTCGTACCAAAAAGTGCTGCATCTATTTTTGGATCCGGTACTTGTCAAAACTGTTTGTATTCTCTTACCATTCACCAGGATTTTGAGGCATCCCCTGATGTTATTACTGGTATTCTCAAACTCTTCTCTCATGATATTATCTACTTGATCCTGGGTTTACCCTCTCCTATGTGACCCCTATGTGGCTATCTATTTTGGTTTTGATCCTTAATGTATTTCAGATCCTTTCTCTATGCCCAACCCAATGGGTGACTACATTGTGTCTAAAAGGGTCTATAGGGGTTGTATGATGTCGGTCTATGGTAGAGAGACCCTAGTAGACCTGATAGAGTTGGACATGTTAGACTTTGATGTAATTTTGGAGATGGATTAGTTGTATTCGTGCTATGTGGTTCTTTATTGTCGGACCTGAAAGCTCAGTTTCTATTTCCCAAATAAGCCGGTGATTGAATAGGAAGATCCCTAGTACCCAAGGAAAGGTTTATTTCTCATTTTAGAGCCTAGAAATTGGTTTCAAAAGGGTACCTTTATCACTCAGTGCATGTTAAGGATTTGAGATCCGAAGTTCCTTTAATGTAGACTGTCCCTGTGGTCTATAATTTCCTGAGGTCTTCTTTGATGATCTTCCAGCTGTACCTCCTAATAGAGAAATTGATTTTGGGATTGATCTTCTTTCAAGCACTCATCCTATTTTTATCCCTCCTTATAGAATGGCTCTGACTAAGTTGAAAGAATTTAAAGAGAAGTTAAAAGATCCTCTTGACAATATTTTTATCTACCAAGGTGTATCCTCGTGGGGTGCTCCTGCTTTTTTCATGCATAAGAAGAATGGGTCCTTTCAGATGTGTATTAATTACCCCCAACTGAATAAGGTGACCGTAAAGAATAAGTATCTCCTTCTAAGAATTGAGGATCTATTTGATCAACTTTTAGGGTGCTAAATTCTTTTCTAAGATTGATCTTTGGCTGGGTTATCATCTATTGAATATTAGGGAGGTGGATATCCCTAAGACTGCTTTTCAAATGCAGTATGGTCACTTTGAGTTTTTGGTGATTTCCTTCAATTTGACCAATGTCCTGGCAACATTATGGATCTTATGAATCGAGTTTTCTATCAGTTCTTGGTTTTATTTATGATTGTCTTTATCAATGATATTTTGGTGTACTCTAAGAGTGAGACTGGTCATGTCGATCACCTTTGCCTGGTGTTGCGGAATCTTAAGGAGCAGTAGTTGTATGCTAAATTTTCTAAGTATGAGTTTTGGTTAAATATTGTGACCTATCCGGTTTATGTTATTTCTAGTAAGGGATCATAGTGGATCCACAGAAGGTTATGATGGTTAAGAAGTGGCCTAGACCTATGACTCTATCTGACATTCGGAGCTTCTTGGGTTTAGCCAGCTATTATAGAAGGTTTATGGAGAATTTTCCTTTTATTACTGCCCCATTGAGTAAGTTTAGAAGAAGGTGAAATTCTTGTGGTCTGATGCCTGTGAGGGTAGTTTTGAGAAGCTAAAAGACAAGTTGACTTTGGCTCCAGTCATGACTCTACTTTAGGGCAGTGATAGTTTTGTTGTCTATTGTGATGCATAGGACTGAGTTATATATTGATGCAGCATGGCCAGGTAGTTGCTTATGCCTCTAGACAATTGAAAGTCCTTGAGAAAAATAATCCGACCCATGATTTGGAATTGTTAGCTATGGTATTTTTATTAAGATCTAGAGACATTATTTGTATAGGGTCCATGTCGAATCTATTCCGATCATAAGATCCATCAATACATGTTCACTTAGAATAAGTAAATCTTTGACAAAGGATATGTCTTGAGTTGCTCACGAAATATGAAACGAGTCTTCACTATCATCTAGGTAAAGTTAACGTGGTTGCTGATGCTCTTAGCAGGTTGTCTAAGAGAAGTGGGATTTGGTGAAGGATATTCACCATTTGGCTAATCTTGAAGTTCGTCTTTTGGACTCCAAAAGTGGTGGTGTGATTGGTCAAGAGGTGGCAAAGTCTTCTCTTTGTGCTGAGGTAAAGGAGAAATAGATGTTAGATCCTATTTTGATGTATATTAAGAATAATGTAGGTATGTAGAAGGTGATTTTTTTCAAGATTAGTGGTGATGGTTTCTTGAGGTATCAAGGTAGATTATGTGTTCTTGATGTTGATGGGTTGCGAGGAAGAATTTTGGTCGATGCTCATGAGTCGCATTATACTATTTATCTTGGTTTGACAAAAATGTATCATGATCTTAAGGATATCTATTGGTAGAATGTTACAAAGAGGGATGTGGCCAATTTTATGGCTAAGTGCGTAGTGTGTTAGCAAGTGAAGGTAGAGCATTTGAGGTCCGGTGCGTTAACTTAGGAGATTAAGGTGCTAGTGTGGAAATGAGAGATAATTAATATAGATTTTGTTACTTTGGAAAAGGTTGGTATTTTAGATTCCTTGTCTCATAAGGAAGTCCCGATTAAGATTTTGGATCAGCAAGTCTATCGGTTGTGGACCAAGAACGTAGCATCAGTAAAGGTATTTAGGAGAAACCAAAAAGTCAAAGAAGCCACTTGGGAAGCCTAGGAGAACATGAAATTAGAGTATCTGTTCTTGTTTCCCGTTCTGGATAATCGTGCTTGAGGTATGTGTATTCCTTAATATCTTGGTTTTTTGTCTTTGTTAAAGGTAAGTGTAGTTGTGTGTGGAGTTAAATCGTATAATAAATACCTTATTCTATCATTCGAGGATGAATGATCCTAAGGAAGGAGTATGTAATGGCCTAGGTTTTCGGTCTTTGAAAATTTTCTAAAATTTTATTCTTATTGTATTGACTATGACTCAACCTATGAGTCGTAGGGTGTATTAATAGGTCAGATGAACCTAGTCATAAGGTGTCTAGTGAATGGTACTTGAGTTACTATCCTTATTATGACTCCCCTGATGAGTCGAAGGGAGTCTTGACTAGTTGTTGGGCTTGAATCATAACCAAATAAGTAAGCATATGTCTGAGTTCTGCTCTGAGTACGAGTGGCTGACTATGAGTCATACGGACTTGTTATGAGTCGTTGGAAGTTAATCATAGGGTGTCCAGTGTATACCCCAAATAGTTACTGGGTTGACTACAACTGAACCCTACGAGTCGTAGGGCCCCATTATGAGTCATAATTTATGAATCATAGGGTCAACAAAGTTTGATTGTCTTGGAGAATATCTTGGTTATGATTCATGGTGACAAGTCATAATGAGTCATATAACGACCCAATCACTGACGACTAATATCCAACTTTTAATTAAAGGGCACTTTGGACAATTCCCCTCTCACCCAATTAAAACCCCATGTTCATAAAGCAGTTAAGAAGTTATTTTCATTCATATAGTACTCAAACACTTCCAAAGCTCTCTCAAATCCACTCAAGCAGCCATACTTAGGGTTTCCAAGAAGTAGGTCATCCAAGGGCTCAAAGATTGAATTCTTTTCACGAAACTTGGTATTTTAGGCATGTTACTCTTCCTTTATTATTAATTTCTTAAAAGAATATGTTTTAAAGTACTGTTCTTGAGATATTTATGTTGGTTTTGAAACAAGGCTTGAGGGTTTTGAATTCTTATTAATTGAACAATGTTTTTCCATGGTTTACATATGATTATTGATTCTTTAATTGCAATTTTGAACTTATGGGTTCATGGGTGTGGTCAATGAAATAAGGAATTGTGATTTTCCCTAAATTAGTGACTTTTGATGTGGCTATAACCTCAACCCCATATGGTGAAATTAGTGTTGAATATGAAAAGTATGCATGTTGAACTACTCTTGAAGCTTTGCATAATGTGAAAAGCTAATGAGGCATAATAGTTTCGAATTGAACCTTGTGGGTTTCGTGTTTTCACAAGCTATGTCATAATTGAACTTAGGGGTTGTGAATTCCCCCAAGTGATGAGATTGTTTTGGCATGTTGTTGTTACGTTGCAAGTGCAGTTGGAATGGCGATACTTACAAAGTATTCCTTAATATGTAATATGGTTTAATGAATGGGAATGTGTGACAATTATTTTAATTGGGCTTAAAAGAGGGATGTGTAGCTGAGACATGAAAATGGAGGTCTCGAGGGACCAACACTGGAAACCCTGGTTGCCAACACGGGGGTCTATATTATCGGGAGGTTCGAGTCCCCTTACTATTATTATCATATGATTGGGATATTTGAGTCCTCCATATTATATTACGTGATTTGGTGCTTGTGTCACCTTGATATGCTTGGAGGTTCGAGTCCCCTACAGTGTATATGTATACCCTTTGGTTCGTGCAACTACACGTACTAGGGCCCTACTAGCTAGGATAGAGCTGGGCTCATATATCCCTTGGTTGCCTTTGTATGTTATGACGGTTGAGCTACACAATCCAGGCTAAAGTTTTAAAGTGCATGTTAATCCTTTTTCCCTATATATATGTATATGCATTTGATTATGTGCATTGGTTTGGAATGATTTGGAACTGTTGATCATGGAATTATGTTATCCTTATGCATGAGTTTCATTCTAGTGTTCACCCTACTAACCGTCTTTAGATGTTGTATCCCTATGCGATGCAGGAACTAGAGCTACTTTTACTTTTCCTGCAAAGAGTTAGGTTGGTCGGCTCAGTTCATCAGTTTGTTGTGTTGTGGTAAAGTGGTGAGCTTCCATTCTCCAAAAAGCTTACACATTTCACCAGCTTTTATTATTATCTTTGAGTTTAGTTACTTTCATTATCATTAACATTATCATTTTCATTGTCATTGTCATCCGTCAGAGTCGGGGACTTGTCCTGACCAAGACTAGTTTTTGGTTCTTGTGTTAGAAGGCTTTGTTGTATTACTTTGGAATTGGGTGATGTTGGTCAATTTTTTTGTCCGGTCGATGGTTATTGGTTATAGACATACCCTTTATTCTTTAAACTTATCTTGTTATATGTTTAGAATTCATTCGACTTTGGGGATATTGTGTTGTTTGGTTAGGTGCACAGGGGTGGTCTCCAGTCCATGTGGGATTTGAGATACCCGTCACTGCCAGACCCTGGTTCGGGCCATGACATTCATCTGGAAACACTTTGGGAAACTCACAGATGATAGGGACAGGCTGTAAAGAAGGACCCTTTGAGTTAGAATATTTAACCCGGACCAAGTGATAAAGACACCCCTTGGAAATAAACTTCCGGGATAGAAGATAAGAAATGGACCTTCTCTTCAACACTAGGGAATTACCTTCCCACTCAATCACTGGTTCATTTAGGAATTGGAAACTTACCCTTTGGGTCCTACAATCAAGATATGCATAGCACGAATGGAACCAATCCATCCTAAAATGACATCAAAGTCAAACATATCCAACTCTATCAGATTCACCAACGTCTCCATACCACAGATAGATACAACACAACCCCTATAGACTTTTCTAGCCATAAAAGAGTCACCCACTAGGGTAGAGACAGAAAAGGGGACATAAATACACTCAGGACAAAAACCAAAATGAATAGCCACATAAGGGGTCATATAAGAAAGAGTAGACCCAGGATCAAGTAAGCAATAAACGTCATGAGAGAAGAGTAGTAGAGTACCAGTGATAACATCAGGAGATGCCTTATATTCCTAACATGTGGCAATAGAATAAAGACGGTTCTGACCAATGCAGGAGCTACAGATAGCACCCTTTGGCTCAGGAGATAAAAAAGTAGCAACCAAGACCTTATTTACTCCTGTTGCAATCCTAGATAAAGGATAATCCGACTGCATATGACCAAGATAAACACACCAAAGACACCGATTCCTCCCCTCATCACACACTCCATGATGCACCTGCCCACAAAATCTGCAAGGAGGATATAATGAAGCTGACTAAGATCTACTGGATTGAGATTGGGCACCTTGTACCTTGAACCCACTATCGATTTGAAATCAAAGATCATCAAGCGACATTGGATATGGACCACTAGCGAGAGAATAGAAACCAAAATTTCCCCACTTCTTCTTAGACCATTGCCTGCCATCTCTACCACTATTCTGCTGGCCTTCACCTTGCTCAGAATACCTGAAGTTGTAACTCTGCCTTTCCATATTTCAACATGCTTCTTCTTCTTATCCTCCACTTGTTGCATGTATACCACCAACCAAGAGATATCCATGTCATAATTCAGCAAGGAGGCCTTGCACTCCAACACTAATTCCCGAGACAAGCCCAAAGTACACTTTCTCATCCTAGACCTTATTCTATACACTGGCTCAGGTTCATAGCGAGATAGCTGATGAAATTTCAGTGCATAATTCTTCACACTCATCTTACCCTATTTCAGATTCATGAACTCCTCATCCCCCGCCTCCCTCAACTCTTGAAGAAAGAAGTGATCAAAAAAATGCTAGAGAAGTCTTCCTACATCACTGGCTCAACATTATCTCCTCTCAACTGCTCCCACTTTTCATACCACTAATATGCCACATTTTTTAACTGATATGTAGCAAACTCCACACCCTCAGAGTCAGAAGCATGAATTACCCTGAATATCTTTTTTATCTTATCAATAAATCCTTAAAGATCCTCCTCAACCCTAGATCTAGTAAAAGTTGGGGGATTCAGCCTCATGAACTAGCCAACCCTAGTGACCTCAGAATATAGAGCAACAGAACTAACACAATCAGGCTGATGAGACTAAGAAGTCACCAACTAAGTCAGAAGATGAGTAGACTGATGAAACTCACTATTGGAAATATCTCCTTGGGGCGGTGGGGCATGATCATCATCAGCCCTAGAAGCTTGAGAAGGACTGGTAAGAACTGGTGGAACTCCATGAGGGGTAGTACCATTAAGAGCTGGATCATAGACCGGGTCTATACTCTGTGAGTAGGACGAGTTCCATTAACATTGTCCTTAGGCGGGACAAAAGAGTTTCCAAGAGCATCAGATCTTCGAGGAGGCATGATCTAAAATACGTAAAGCTAAATTGGAGGAGTTTTCAAGACCTTAGACTCTATAGCCTAAAAATAGATGATAAGAAGGGGACACATTCTTAAATGCCTTATAGCCTCCCCCTTATAAGTATGACATACTACACACCCATAAAAGAAACTCTACTTAACACAACTTTGTGGACACCCAATTAACTATAAACCTAGGCTTTTATACCAACTTTTCATGACGCAAACCAAGGCTTGACCATGATGGGTATCTCTAGTTCATCGTGGACTGGAGACCACCCTCTTTATCTAGCCAAACAAAACACAATACAACAAATAATAGATGAATCCTGATTATATAACAAGATAAGCTAAGTTATGAACATATGACAAGATAGGCAACTTAGAAAGTAATTTACGAATCTCAACAACATCCCAATCCATAGTAATCCACAAAGCCTCTAAACAAACCAAACCAATTTAAGTTAGGACATGCCCCCGATGATAGCCAAAATAAACTATTAGAAATAGTCTATGACACTAATGAACCAAGAAATAATGGCCTTACCAAAGAATGAGGCTCACCACTTCAAGCATGAATTGCAAACGGTCCAAGAATCACCTATCACTGTGCCAAAAAAATAAATGTGTCCTCGATCCCTACATCATATAGGGATATAACATCCGAATATGGTTAGTGGGTTGAGCTCTAGCATATAGCTTAGGGATAAGAGGATAAAATAATGCCATTAATCCAAGACAAATTAGAAATAAATGCACATGTAAAAATCCATATATATATATATAATGATGGAAGAGGGAACAAGGTTTAGCATGAAAGTAAAACATTAGCCTAGGTTGTGTTAAGTAACCATTTTAATAGTACCAATGAGCTATATGGGCCCCAGCTCTCACCCCTGGTCGGGCTCCAGTGCGTGTAACTGTACGAATTAGAGAATAATTATAATGTATATGAACAGGGGACTCAAATCTCCAGTCATACATCAAGGGTGACATGAACACCCAATCATAAAGCAAGGGTGACTTGAACACCTGGCCATTTTTACCCCCACACTGGCAAACATGATTTCTTGTATTAGTCCTCTTGAGACCTCCACTTTCATGGTAAACTACACAACCCTGTTTAAGCCAATTAAAATATTTAGCACATAACCCATTCATTAAATCAAGTATTCATTCATTTAGGCAATATCAAGTGGTATCTTCATACCAATTATAGCTTGCAAGCAAATATCATTATGCCAAATTGAAACAATTAGACAATTAGGACTCTAACCCACTAGCTAAAAAGACTCTAATGCTCTAATTAGGAACCATACCATTCAACAAAGAGGGACTTTAATCCCTTAGATAATAGGAAACAAAAGGTCCAAGTCAGAACTAAATCATCTATCCAAGTGAGACTCTAACCCCTCGGCCAATAGGACTCTGAAATTCTAAGTTAAAACTATTCCATGTCCCTTTAGACCTTTTTAAAACCATTTTATCCATTTATGCAAGTAATTAGTTTAAAGTCGTAGGCAAATCTAAATGGTTATCTATATTCCAAAACTAAGCATGTAAATGGGTTGAGGTTCTCATCAATTTTAATACCAAACATTTCATTATTTTGGGGAATACACAATACCCATTAGATCACCATTCCCATGCACGCTAATGGGTTTATAAATCATCAATTCAAAGCATAATTAATCCATAAAAACCATGGGAAAAATATTTAAACAATGATTATCCAAAACCCTCAACCCGTTATTCAAAACCCACATCAAAATCATGTGAATACCAAAGAAATTCATGCCATAATTTAAAATACAAGTTTAGGGAGAGAGATATATGCCTTAATCACCTAGAAATTTGAAGAAAAATCACCCTTAGGCCCTAGATGACCAGTTTCTTGAAACCCTAGCCTTGTTTGTAAATGAGGAATTCAAGAGAGCAAAGAGTTGTATTTGATTAAGTTATGGATGATAATAACCGCTTTTTGGTGTTTTATGGATGTGGGGTTTAAGTTGGGAATGAGGGAATTGAACAAAATGCCCTTACTTAAAATGCTGAAATTTTGCCGCCCAATCGCTACGGGTCTCATGATGACTCGTTAAGACATATTATGACTTGTGTCCATGAGTCATAGTCCAGGTAGTGTTATTGGGTACCCATACTGTTGACCATACAACTTACATCACATGAATCATCAAGTAACCCTTCGACTCATAGAGTCCTAGTCGTACAAAAGATAAAATATATTGGGTAATCACATTAGTCACCCTTTGATTGGTATCTTATGACTCATATAGAGTAATTAAGACTCACTGAGTTTAGTGTGTTTAAAGAAGGAACATTTGTCACCTACAATGGTAAGGATACAATTAATATTTTATGAATTATATAGTCACATTACGACTCATATGGACTAGTCGTGGTCAGGGTAGTGAGCTTATAACTCAACAATTTTTGAAGGACTAAAATTTAGGGTATTACATGGACGTTTGATGGACGATTCAAGGGTTTATAATTCAACTTTGAGGTAGGGTTCTATCTACTCTTCTTCATAAGATGATGTGTTTTACATATTGTATGTGAATGTGAATGTTAAGATTGATTTTGGGTAAAACCCATAACTTAGTCTTAATTATTGAATGCGTAGGGATTAGATAAGTGATTAACCCATATGGTGAAATGATTATTAAACTTTTAGGTTCCCCTTTACTTTGTTCATAGATTGAGCTAATTTATAAAATGATTGTGCCATTATGCTAGATTTAAGATGTAACTTAAGTGTTGGAAGTGTGATAAGTATGAATACCTTTATGTGGAATATTCAGCAACCTTAAATTGTAATTTTAGCAGAGTTGAATTAATTTCTCATGTTCTATATGGAATTCCTATCTTAGGGATAATTATGGCCTATGTACCATCTAGATGTTAATATAGACACCTCAGCCTAGTCCGGTGAAAAAATTGCCTAACTATGGAATTCAAGGATTAGAAGTGGGTTCTTTCAGACCACTATAGGCCAAGACTTGTGTTATCCCTTGTGGACCTATTTACACATGTTAGACATAGTTGAGACAATTGAGACTTTAGTAAAAGGTTACTTTATGACTTGGTAAACAGTGATGATTTTCCCAGATTATAATTTATAGCCTATAGATGTGATATGATTTGTAGTTATAATTTATGGAATATTGATATGATATGCCTCATTGATGTGAGATGCCTTATAGAGATAATTTATGGCCTATAGATACGATATGCCTCATTAATATTCTATGGCTTATAGATAGGAGATGGCTTATGGATATGATTATTAATATGGGTTCTAGATACATATGTGGGTCTAAGAATATAATTATGATGTTGCAATTATTTTGGACATATTATTATGACCAAGGTCGTGTTATGATTTTGGTTTGACATTCGGGAAGTGTTTATCCTGGTAAAGGATGTGGTTGTAGTTTATAGATATATTGATGCTTATGGTTCCATTGTTTGAATACTGGTGATGGCATGCATAGATTCGGTACTTTCATGATTATTAAATTGGTAAATGATATGATTCCAACTAAAATATTATTTTATAGCTATTTTTCCTAAATAAAGGTTAAATCTCACTTTTTACCTTAAAACAGATTTCTTTGTAACAATAATGGCACTACCTTAATGGATGACTTATGTGTAATAAGATTGATAATAATTTATTAAGGATTTTATTGAGACAAATTTTGGCTATGGTTTGGTACCACTAATTACTCCAGTCATGAGAGATTTTGACCCTTTCAACACTTTTATAATGATTTAGTTCCAAAATTTACTTGGGTAATAGATTTACAAATTTACACTCTTTTAGCCACGACTTAAGTCCTTATACCTATTATATATATCTATGCACATCTCTCTGATATGGGATGAAGAAAGATGATAATATTGATGATATGAATTTCAGGTAAAACCTGATGATAAATTGTAGTATTGATGTTATATATATATATGTGTTGATAATATGCTTATATACCCGGGAAGACCGGAGGATGATTATGATGATATGCTTATACCTGGTTTAGTTTTTAAAGATGATGATGATATTGATTATACTTGATTAAATTTTGGAAGATGATAATGATATTGATTATACCCGATTCAATTCTGAAAGATGATATTGATGATGATTATATCTGGTTTGATTCCTAAGGATTAGTATGATATTGATTATGCCTGATTTAATTTTGAAGGTTAATTATGACATTGATGATTATGATTGTCGATTTGAGTCCTGCTACTTCTTATGATATTTGGATTGGTTATAGTATTATGGATTATATTCTGGCATTTATTCTTACATGTGCATTGCCTATCACCAGTATGCACCTATATCTATCTGCCTTATAGGGGGTTACATAGGTATGGGTGGTAAGTATGAATTGTGGTATGTTACATATTGATTGAACCTTCTGAGCCTAGGGTATGGGGGTTCGTGATAGGTTTGGTTAGGTATTTTTTTGGACTAGCTGATTACTCACATTATCGTTGATATTGTTATTATTATTGTTATGATCATTTTTATGGCTAGTTTGTGACAGATTGGTTAAGGATTTAGTATTGATATTTGAGGTATGATTCTTGCTCTTGTATCTATGCATGATTATCTCATGATTGGATGTTTGGATTAGAAACCCTGATGTATTAAAGTGCTAGTTCCTGCATAGTTATGAGGCCTTAAAAATACTAGACTTATGATATAGGTTGTACCTCGAGCTGACCTTTTTTATATAATATATATGTATATCTATTCATATGTAACTATGTAGTTGCCGTATATCCTTTTCTTTCATTTATTTAGATTATATATTCATTCCTTGACCTTGTATACTGATATATATCTTGTTTTCACCCTTATTTCGTATATTGGTCGGTGATATATGGTATAGTTTTAAGATTCCTGAGTATGGCTGGAATAGGATAGTTCACCCTTAATATTTTCTTAGCCTTACTATTTTAGTTTCTTAGACATGAATAGGATTGTTTATCCTTATTATCTCATTGGCTTTCTTATTTGATTACTGGACATTTGGGTGTAGTTTTCCATTCTGTTTATATGTTGTATATATCTTTGGAGTTTAGTCAGCAATTGCCTACTGAGTACCACATGTTTGGTACTCATACTACACTTCTACAACCTGCAGATCATAGTATAGGTTATCGCCATTGTTGTATACATCCTGCATAACATCTATGGTTTGGAGACGTAGGGTGAGCTTCGGACGTTTTGAGTATTACTTTTCTCCCTCTTATGTACTAGAGTAGTCTCTATGTTATGTTCATAGATGGTTATATTCTATATATTCATTTAGTACGTCTTTTGTTTCCTTCTTATGTTAGAAGCTTTTGTCCTAATTTCACCAGGTTTTGGGATTATCTTATATATGTTATTATTTTATACATCTATTTTGCATTATCTCCTTCATTCTTTTGGTATTCCCTTACTAGCAGTTCCAAACTACGCTATTGGCTTGCCTACTAGTAGATTATAATAGGCGCCATTGTAACCTGAGAAATTCAATCGTGACACAAGATTTCAAGAAAACACCATGTTTTTATTTCATATTTGACATAACACTAGCTTGAAATCCTTTAACTCACAAGCAATAATAATTTTAGCTCTAAAATCATATTCATCTAGTGTATGTCCATCATTCATTTATATAATGATCTAGTTCATTGTTGCACTAAAATAAGGAGTAGAATTCTTACTAATTTTCCCTTAGACAAATTTTGAAAATTCAGGATTGATTTAGTCTTAGGTATATTTTGAGAGTGTGATAGTCTAAGAAAAATTGGTAATAATTAGTGCATTGGTGGGTTTGTTTGATTTGATTTTGTAGTATATAATGAATTTAGGAAGATGTATCAAATTTTGATACGTAAAATAAGTTAATAAAACTCCGATTATAGAGTTCACTTGAAAGGGTTAGTTTGCGATATCATATTTTAAAGGGTGTATTGTAAAATAGATTGTTTTGAGAAGAGTTCCTAAGATTCTACCTCAAGACCGCTGCAATGGTAAAAGTACCACTACAGTGGTGGACTCAATTGCCTTGTGAAATACTACATTGGTAATTTATGCCGCAGTGGTACCGCTGCAGCAATAACTTTACTGCCATAACAGTAAAAATGCAGTTTTTGGCTTTTTTAAAACCCCAAAACTAATTTTTTCATTCAACTTTTTCCAAAAACAAGTCTAAGCTTAGCAAAGGTAATTTTCTGCACTTTTGGGGTTTTCATCTTTAAAGGTAAGGGTTCTTTACTTTTTAAACTTGAATTACTTTCTAGAATTCTTAAAAATTGCTTGAATCCTGTTTGTAGTAGAAATAAGGTTTATCCCTAATTTATGTACTAAATGAAAATTAATAGAAATGTGATTAAAATCAAGTGGTAATGATCCTAGGGTGTTAAAAAATACAAGTTGGAGCAGAACTATGATTATTCATGCTGAAACAAGTGGAATTCTAGGGTTTTAATGGTTAGAAACCCCTAAGGTGATGAACTAGGGAAAATACATTATTGAAATTGATTATTAATTATTCCTAGTGATTATAATGGATGAAATAATTGAAATGGGTGTGTAAATTTATTGTTATAGATCAAGAAAGGATCAAAAGGGAAAGTAAACTTGCTATCAGACCTTAGTTTTGGTAGTTGCTTAGTGCTTGGGCTAGTTGCTTAGTGCTTGGGCCTTAGCCTAGGTTGTTTTCTTAGTATTAGGATTACTACTGGGAAGTCTTAGACTAGATTTGGGTAAATTGCTTCATTAGATTACTTTTTTCCTACATGTACTATTTAGTATTGCTCCTCTAGTTATTCCATCTTTGTTTATGGGATTGTGAGGGCCTTCGAGTTGAGAATATTAGCGGGCGAGGTATCACTTTGGTTATAACATCTCTTATGTAGAGTTTTCTCTTGATTATTATAATACTATCCTATTGGTGAATTGGTTAATTGATGGTTACCTGTATCGATTTACACATTCATGGTACATATTATGATTTGATGTAAAATATAATATTTTAACTCCATTTTAAAAAGGAATTTTTCTAGAAAGAAAAGGAATATTTTAGTCTCAATTTGAATCTGGGTCGTATTATGAGTATATTGATATGGAAGTACTAGTTTGAGTCCAGGCGAGGTATACAGATATGGAGACCCCCCATCGGTCTTTTCCTTACAAGCTATAGATTTCAACTTGTGGACTTGAAGTGATTCAAGCAGGAATTGAGGTAGGTTATGGTTTATTTGTGTAAATTAGGCTTTCTTGACTCTGTTCTTATATCTGAATTAAGTGTTTGTAACTATTTTCGAACAGTAATAGTGATTTTTATTATATTATATTTCATTATTGTTGATGGTCATATGTTGTCACTGTAGAGATTAGTTGATGATATTAATGCTGAAATTAAAACTATGATGATAATAATGGTGTTCATAATGACATCGATGATGATGAGATAATTGTGATGATACATATCTTGTATACATACATTCATCATATGCATTTAAATGTACATTATACTTATCTGTTGTGATGAATTTTGTTGACAAATTGACTTAAGTGTAAAGTTGTATTTGTGCACTTATATTCGCCCTAAATTTAAGTGTCATATTTATGGCTAGTTGTCATTAGTTATAAGTTCTGTTGTGATCTCTACTACAAATATTTGATTTACTTATTTGCATATTGTTGAGTTGATTCAACCTATGATACCTACAAGTAGTTTTTAATGTATTGACACTTTCTATGTTTTTATTTTGAGTGTAGAGAATTTTCTAGTATTTTAGATAAGACCTTAACTTTAGCTAGTAGTTCAAGTCTTTGATTCAGGGGTAAGCACCATGACTGAGCAACCATTAAATCTTCTAAATTGTGTTCATGTCCCTTATTTTGGTTCAAAGACTTTTTCATATTTCCTTTCATATTTTAGATAGTCTATGAGTAATATTCTTAGACATTCTCAATTGTTCTTGTACGGTGACCTACAGTCCCAGGATTTTAACAAATAGAAAGATCCAACACATGACTTGAAGTTAGCGCCTGTCGTCTTTGCTTTGAAGATTTGGAGACACTACCTCTATAGGGTATAGTATGAGGTGTTCATAAATCATCATAGTTTGCGACATGTGGTTACTCAAAGAGACTTGATTGAGATAGAGAGGGTGGGTAAAATTGGTCAAGGACTATGACATCTCAATCCTATATTATTTAGGCAAGGGAAATATGGTGGAAGATGCATTGAGCCAAAAGACGATAAGCATGAAAATCTTGTCATAGTTGGAGATGTCAAGATACCAATTGGCTAGAGAGGTGGTTAATGATTTCATGACATTGTAGGCAACTAGCGAGGTAGGATTTTTAGCCTATGTAAAGGTTAAGTCCATGTTTTTCAAAATGATCAAGAGTAGACAATTCAAAGCTAAAAAGCTAAATAACATTAGAAAAAAAGTATTGTAAGGTGGCTAAAGAATTCATTCTTGATGAAGGAGTGTTGAGAATTTGGGGTGCATACGTGTACCTTTTGTGGACAACTTAATCCCTATTATTATTATAGAGGCTCATAATTCTATGTACTCTATACATCCGGTTATAACTAACTTATATAGAAACTTGAGACAACTTTATTAGTGGAGAAGAATAAAGCATGACATTGTAGATTTAAAGAACAAGTGTCATAATTATCAGTATGTCAAGTATAAACATTAAAAACCTGGTGGCACCTTCCAGAGAATTCTCTTTTCAAAATATAAGAAGGAATGGATAACTGTGGAATTTGTTATGGTTCTTTCTAATACTTTGAGAAAGTGTGACTATATATGGGCTATCATCGATCGACCGACCAAGTCAGCTTATTTCATCCTTTAAGAGTGGGTTATAATATATCTATGTTAGCTAAGATTTATATGAAAGAGATTTTAAGGATCCATGGGGTACATTTTTCTATTGCGCCAGGCAGAGGTTCTTAATTTACTTTGATCTTTGGGAAGAGCTTTGATCTGAGGTGGATTTATACACCTCAGAGTTGTAATCCGAGCTTAATTAGTCTTATTTTGAGGAGTTCTCAAGTGATTAATGAGTAAATAATGATATAATTGAGCATAAAAATGTTTAATTACTTGATTACAATGTTTAAGGTGTTTTCCAAACAAGTTTGTACTTAAATTGGTCACTTAGAGTGAAAACGAGAAAACTAGTGTTACTAGCTTGAGCTAGGTGTTGTTCTAGTTGATCTTGATGGAATATAGTATGCGTAATGAGTTACTAATGGTATGATTGTGTAATTATGTCTGGAACACCTTGTTTATGGTTTTTAAGAATCAGTTGAATTAAGCCAAGAGTCAAAACTAAGTTAAAGATAAAAGGACAAAACTAGCATTCTTAGCTTAAGTTTCTAATTCACCCTCTTGGATGTTGTATTGTTTTGAGCTCTAATTCATGGTGTTTGATGATATAGGATGCTTTGTGAGTTTTATGATGATATTTTGATCATAAAAAATCTGGGAATCATGTGTACACAACATCACAAGGCTTGGAATGGATGGATAAAAGCACGAGACAATATTTGACGTAAAACGGACCTCTTGGGGTTCACTAGCGCATCATGGAGGTTATCTAATATTATGGGGTGAATTACAAACATATAAAGCTTATTAAGGGACACAAAAAATTTTTTATCCAATATTAGGGTGTGTCGCACACCCTAGGTACAGAGATAGAGCATGACACGGACCCTAGTCCAATTTAGGCAGATTTGACCTCCTTCAAATAGGATACTTAAACATTAGGCTAGATACCTTGGACGACTTAGAGACTTGTAGGGAGGCTGAAAAACACTTCAATTAGGGGTTTTATTTCTTTACTATAGTTTTGTTATGGATTTTAATATGTATTCATCTATCGTGATTACGATTATGTCCATGAGCGGCTAAAAGCCCTTTTCCGGGGTTGTGGTTAAGAACATGGTTACTATTGATTTGAATTGATTTTTTTGTTTGATTATCATATTTTGTTGTTTATTTATCCTTGTTATAACTATTTTAAGGATTATCTACCCTTAGAATACATCCATTGTCATCCTGTGAGCCCTAGAGGAGGGACAAGAGGATAGAACGTGGGGATAAAGAAAATAAGATTATAAATTTCTATAGAACGAAGTTGTAATTTGCACTTAGGATAGAAATATACCTAAGTGACCTATTTGGTTCAATAAGTATTAAATATAAATGCATTTGGCTTAGTTCTCACATCTCCGCTCAATGATGTAGCAGTGGGGCTAAGCTAGATCGAGGATTAGATGATCGATAGACCATAATAATATTATCAACCTCGTGAATCAATAACAAAGATGAGTAATCTAACCATTTAAGTTAAATAGCTTAGTAAGATCGTTCGAGGATCTTTAATTTAACGCCCTGAATCTGGTACCCAAAATACTACACGATGCTCATGACCCCGAAGGACCACAAGCTAACCCATAACTGATATCTATACCTGTATACTGCATAAAATATTTTATAATGCAGAAACATGAACTGAAAGGCCATAAGGTTCAAAACTGAGATATAATATCTGATAAAATATATAACATCTGGGTGGGGTATGAAATACCCAAAAAGACTGAAATAAACTAACTGAACATGATAGTCTGAAAAGCCTCTAACTGACTGAGCTATCGGAATAAGGAGTTGATGGGACATATCCCCAACAAACTCCAACTAATAAACTAATTAATGAGATAAATAAGAAATGATCATGTCCTCGAAGGATGAGGACTCACCGGTAACTCTGTCTGCTGATATCTAGAATCCACTGATGCTTTAGAGCTCATGTCTTTGAACCTATGGTATAAGACACCATAGCGCAAATGAGTCAGTACTTTGAATGTACTAGTATACACGTGAGGTAGGCTGAATGCATGGGGTTCATATGCATGAACAATACTGGCTAACTGACTAATATGAACGTGAGAATATATGCATGAATACATAGTGACTATGACTGAGATTGTGATAAAATGAATCTACTGATAACTATCATGACTGATACTGAGGTTTGATGACTGATATAACTAATAACATGAGTGACTGTATCTGATAGTCCTGAATCTGACGGAACTAGCTGAGTTTCATACTATTTAGAGTTGACTGTATATGACAGTCCTAAATTCTATAGCTAAAACTGTAGGAAGTAGTTAGCTAACCGATATGCCCCAAATAACGCATTATAGCTGAGTTGGGGTCCAATTTGTAATTCCAATTGGAAGGGTGTCAATACCACGCCACCGGTAAGGACAAGCTGTGGATGACCCTCATCTGATAGTGTCCCCTAAAAGAGAATGGTGGGAACCTCATCTGACAGTGTTTATCCACCTCATCAACCATCCTCGGATAGTGTTGATGTCTAAACCTATGCTGGCTACATAGTTATGGAATGCAAGGATGACTTCTAAGAATCATACCTTCATCTGACAGTGCGTGTCCCCCTCCTTGGGTTCACTCGGTACTAATTCCTACTCCTATCTGATTAGACTCTGAACATGATTAATTAAACTGTACATCGGCTGGGTTTACTAAGTTCTGTGGCTGACGGAATAC
>NC_061121.1:176963438-176968908 GCF_002878395.1 Capsicum annuum | reverse complement strand
TGACTAATATGAACGTGAGAATATATGCATGAATACATAGTAACTATGACTAAGATTGTGATAAAATGAATCTACTGATAACTATCATGACTGATACTAAGGTTTGATGACTGATATAACTAATGACATGAGTGACTGTATCTGATAGTCCTGAATCTGACGGAACTAGCTGAGTTTCATACTATTTAGAGTTGACTGTGTATGATAGTCCTAAATTCTATAGCTAAAACTGTGGGAAGTAGTTAGCTAACCGATATGCCCCAAATAATGCATTATAGCTGAGTTGGGGTCCAATTTGTAATTCCAATTAGAAGGGTGTCAATACTACGCCATCGGTAAGGACAAGCTGTGGATGACCCTCATCTGATAGTGTCCCCTAAAAGAGAATGGTGGGAACCTCATCTGACAGTGTTTATCCACCTCATCAACCGTCCTCGGATAGTGTTGATGTCTAAACCTATGCTGGCTACATAGTTATGGAATGCAAGGATGACTTCTAAGAATCACACCTTCATCTGACAGTGCGTGTCCCCCTCCTTGGGTTCACTCGGTACTAATTCCTACTCCTATCTGATTAGACTCTGAACATGATTAATTGAACTGTACATCGGCTGGGTTTACTAAGTTCTGTGGCTGACGGAATACTACTGATATTTGATAACTGACTGAGTTCATGAGTTTACTAAGAGTACTGATATTTCCTGAGTCATATGACTAATTGAATTCTACTTAACGTGGATTGAATGAGAGTATCGTGAAAATATGACACTGGCTCTAGGCACACAACTACATTTTTTGGGTACAAGTACCCCCAAGACTCGTTGGAAAGAAACTAAAAAGCATGACTTTCTTGAACACATAATTAACATCATAATTCATAATTCATTTATTGAAACATTTCATCAAACATGTGATATGCATAAACTTGTACATACATGAGGATTTCATAATATCATACTAGCTGGGCACTTTTCCTTTATATAGGCATCTAATCAAACACATGGTAGGCATAGTACATGTAGATAACATTATTACAACAATTAAAAATCATGGTTCATCTCTAATTTCACCATTCAAGGGTTTAATCATGGATTCACATGAGGCTACACCTATAATAATAAGTTTCCCCTTAAGATTTTATCCTTAAAACATGGAATAGAATTCAATTGGTCATTATCAACATGAACAAAATAGACCCAACATGGAATTCATACAGATTCATATACTTGAACTTTGAAAAGGAGATTCTTGGGCTTCAGGGACGAAAGGAGTCCATGAATGAACACTATGCATACTTGGTAATGAGAATCTTGAAGTTCTTGAACTTGAAGGATTGGAATCTCTTAGTCCTTAAAGAAGATTTGGATTTTGTTCTTGAGGATTGCTCTTAAGAAGAAAACCCTAATTTAATGTTGTAGATGAATAATGAATTTAGGAGCCTTGGTCGGATATTACTAGGTATATAAACGGGTGGTAAAAGACCAAAAAGTCCCTTTAAAAACAACTTAAAAATAACTGAACAGACCCTGTGATGGCTCATGCGATGGTCCATCACTGGATCGATGGTCCGTCATTTCAACCGTCGTAGGTGGACCAGGATAGGGACTCACTGCCTAAGTAGTGACGGCTTGGGCGATGGTCCATCACAAGTTGGACGGTCCATCGACCTGTCCATCATACCTTATCCAGAAGGTTGCCTCACTTCCTTGGATGCGACGGTCATGGAGATAGTCTATCGCTAGGTCGACGGTCCGTCAACCTGGCCGTCACACCTGGGCAATTCTGGCAGCTTTGAGTAAAACTTCTATAACTTCTTACTCTGATGTTGGATTTAGACGAAATTGGTATTATTGGAAAGCTTATTCAATTTCCCACGTGATATAAAGTGAACATATTAAAAATTCCATGTGTACTAAAGTGGATTCATCTTTCAAAGAAAGATTCTAACATTCTTTGGATGATTTCAAGCTAGGAAAAAGCATGGGGTATTACAATATCTCTCCTTGAGAACATTCATCCTCGAAAAAGACTGAGAATGAGGGAAGAAGATAAACTGACGTACATACTGAACATGAATGAATGAAAAATGATTTCATGACTGACATGAATGATAACTTAATATATCATACTGAGCATGCATATCTAATACTTGTGTAACTGATTCATGAATGCATGGCTGAGAGTTCTGATAAACCAAGGTTCTCAAAATGAAAATGCATATCTAATGCATGATTATATAACTGAAGTGACACATGAATGCATGAATGAATATGCAATGGTATTTAATACCAAGTTTGTGATAAAATTCTAAACATGAACTGTATACCAAGCTTGTAACTAAAGTCTGAACATGAAATTGAAAAACTTCAGGAGAACTATTACCTTGAGCTTGATCTAAGTTGGCGGAGAAGAGGTAAGGATACTTGGTTCGTATATTTGCTTCTGCTTCCCAAGTATCTCCCTTAACGGATTGATTTTTCCAAAAACTTTGACTAGGGGGACTTTTTTGTTCCTCAATCTATGAGTCTGATAGTTTAGGATTTCAACTGGAATCTTCTCATAAGAGAGACTGTTCTGAACATGAATGCTCTGAATAGGGACTACCACTGATGGGTCACCTATGCACTTCTTGAGCAAGGAGATATGGAGGACTGGATGAACTGAGGCTAAATCTGAAGGCAACTCGAGCTCATATGCTACTTTGCTAAAGCGACTGAGAATCTTGAAGGGACCAACATATCGGGGACTGAGATTTCCCTTCTTACCGAACCTCTTCATTCCCTTCATGGGAGAGATATTTAGATAGACATAGCCACTAATCTTGAACTCGATATCCTTTCTACGAACATCATCATAAGACTTCTGTAGGCTTTGGGCAGCCCAGAGTCTTTCTCTGATCAACTAAACTTTTTCTAAGGCATTGAATACTAAGTCAGGCCCTATAATTGAGGCCTCTTTAACTTCAAACCAACCAATTAGAGATCTGCATCTCCTACCATAGAGAGCTTCGAATGGATCCATCCGAATACTGGAGTGCTAACTATTGTTGTATGCAAGCTCAATCAAAGGCAAGTCGTTATCCCTACTACCCTTAAAATCAATTGCACATGCCCTTAGCATATCTTCTAGGATCTGAATGGTCCTTTCTGCTTGACCATCTGTCTGAGTATAAAAGGTTGTAGTGAGATGAACTTAGGTACCAAGTCCCTTTTGGAATGCTTTACAGAAGTGAGGTGAACTGGGTACCTCCGTCTGAGATAATAATAACGAAACACCGTGCAATCTGAACAACTCTCTAATGTAGAGTTTGGCATAATCCTCGGCTGAATAGGAGGTATGGACTGGAAGAAAATAAGCTGATTTGGTCATCCTATCTACAATGACCTAAACTAAATCATATTGGCGGCGATTATGAGGCAAACCTATCACAAAGTCCATGTTCACTTCTTCCTACTTCCAAGTAGGAATACTGAACTCCTACATGGACCCACTAGCCTTCTGATGCTCTATCTTAACCTGCTGACATGTAGAGCACTTAGCCATCAGCTCTGCAATATCTCTCTTTATCCCACTCCACCAATAGATTTCCCACAAGACTCGATACATCTTTGTGGCCCCTGGATGAATAGAGTAGCGCGTACCATGCGCTTCTGCAAGAATTTGATACCTTAAGTCATCTACACCTGGAACACACAGATGACCTTAAAAATGCAAAACACCATCTCCCCCTTGGGAGAAAACCTCTACTTTCTGATCTTTGACTGACTCTTTCAACTTGACAAGGCTGGGATCTCTATCTTGCTTTTCTTTTACCTTAAAAATTAGAGATGATTGTGAACTACTCTGGACCCATATATCACCTTCTTTTATATCAACTAAGTGAACGCCTAGTCTAGCAAGCTGATGGACTTCCTGAGCTAACTTTTTCTTACTGCCCTCGGCAATGAGCAACACTACCCATAGACAGTCTAATGAGAGCGTCGGCCACGATGTTGGCCTTGCTCAGATGATAAAAGACACTCATGTCATAATCTTTCAAGAGCTCTAACTACCTTCTCTGACGAAGATTAAGATCTTTCTGAGAAAAGACATACCGAAGGCTCTTATGATCTATGAACACATCTACATGAACACCGTATAGATAATGCCTCCAAATCTTTAAGGCAAAAACTACGGCTGCTAATTTAAGATCATAAGTAGGATAATTCTTCTTATGGGATTTAAGCTGTCTGGAGGCGTAGGCTATGACCTTACCATGCTGCATGAGGACACAACCTAAACCTACTCTAGATGCATCATAATACACTACGAAACCATCTAAACTATTTTCAAGAGCTAATAGTAGAGCTAAGGTGAGTTGAGTCTTCAACTCTTGAAAACTCTTCTCGCAAGAATCTGACCACTGAAACTTGACTCTCTTTTGAGTCAATCTGGACATAGGGGATGTAATTGAATAAAATCCCTCAACAAACCATCTGTAATAGCTAGCCAAACCCAAAAAATTCCTGATGTCTGATGGAGAGACAGGTCTGGGCCAGTTTCTTACCACTTTGGTTTTTTGAGGATCTACTCTAATTCCATCACCGAAAATGATATGACCAAGGAATGCTACTGACCTTAACTAAAATTTGCACTTACTGAATTTGGCAAATAACTGATGATCTCTGAGAGTCTAAAGTATGATTCTAAGATAGTCTGCATGATCACACTCACTGTGGAAATAGACCAGAATATCATCTATAAAGACTATGATGAACATGTCCAAGTACTTCTTAAACACACGGTTCATCACGTCCATGAAAGCTGTTGGGACCAAAGGATATAACCAGAAACTCGAAGTGACCATACTGAGTATGAAAAGCTATTTTTGGAATGTCATATTCTCTGAATCTTAGCTGATGATAGCCGAATCTGAGGTCTATCTTAGAAAAAAATTGGCACCCTGAAGTTGGTCAAACAAGTCATTAATTCTGAGAAGAGGATACTTGTTCTTGACCATGAATTTATTGAGCTGACGGTAATCAATACATATTCTAAGAGAACCGTCTTTCTTGAGCACGAATAAAATTGGTGTACCCCATGGGGATACGCTGGGCCTGATGAATCCCTTATCTAAGAGATCCTTTAACTGCTCTTTTAATTCTTTGAGTTCTACTGGTGCCATTTTGTATGGCGAAATAGATATAGGCTGAGTATCTAGAAGAAGATCAATGCCAAAGTGTATTTCCCTTTTGGGAGGAATTCCTAGAAGATCTTTGAAAAAGATATCTGAATATTCATTCATTACTGGGATTGATTCGAGACTGGGAGTTTCGAAACTAGTGTCCTTAACTCGAACAAGATGATAGACCCATCCTTTAGATATCATTTTCCATGCCTGAAGGTAGGAAATAAGCTGACCTCTAAAAGCGGATACACTACCCTTCCACTCTAGGACGAGTTCACTCGAAAACTAAAAATGAACTATTTT
>NC_061121.1:176820496-176960438 GCF_002878395.1 Capsicum annuum | reverse complement strand
TTCCACTCTAGGACGAGTTCACTCGAAAACTAAAAATGAACTATTTTGTTTCTACCATCGACTGTGGCATAGCAGGAATAAAGCTAATCCATGCTGAGAATAAAATCAAAATCAATCATCTCTAATTCGACTAAGTCTGCTGAAGTGACTTTCAAAAATATCATCACCCGGCAGTTCCTGTATACCAGTCGAGCTATGATGGTTTTACCTACTGGGGTAAAAATTAAAAAGGGCTCTGCTAGAATTTTGGGACTGACTCCAAAATCAACTCCTATATAGGTAGTAACAAAAGACAAAGAAACTCCTAGATCTAGCAAGGTGTAAACATAAATATGAAAGATCTATAACATACCAATAACCACATCAGGAGAATTTTCCTGATCTTGCCGGGACTGGAGAGCATAAAGTCTATTTGGGCATTACCCACTAGTAGCGCTGGAGGTGGCACCCTACTGATTCGGGTGACCAGATCGAGTTGAGGAGCGGAGATGACTCTAATAACCTGACTGAGGGAATTCTCTAACTTTGAGGCCTGGCCTGCCACAACCGAAACAGGCATCACTGCCAGCTCTGCAAACACCCTTGTGGTTCTTACCATAGGCCAGACAAAGGGGATTAGTTTGGGCACTGCTGCACTGCCCTGAGTCTTAGAGCCTGGCGCTCTATCTCTGTTGCCATCTCTAAATTTCAAAGATAGAGCACTAGCTGAAGAAGGAGCTGGAATTGATGGATTAGGATGAAATTGAAAATGATTTCCTCCTTCTGATTTGGGCTGAGCAAAGTTGAAACTACCTGTCCTTGCTCTCTTATTCTGCTTCTCCCTCTACTTAATCTTCTGCTCCTCTATCTACTGAGCATGATTCATAAGCCGGGCGAAAGTAATGTCACTATTCATCATCGCCAACCTACACTCGCTGACCACACTATCATTCACCCTAGAAACAAACTTACCCATCTTGGCCCTGATATCTGCAACCACATGAGGGGCATATCTGGCTAATCTAGTAGACCTAAGAAAATACTCTTTCACCATCATATTGACCTTCCGGAGGTTGATTAATTCTAACACCTTAGCTTCTCTCAGATCTAGGGGAAAGAACCTCTTTAAGAATGCGGTGACAAACTCCTCCCACTCAATAGGCCCTGCATCATCTGGCTTTTCTGACTTCCACTACTTGTACCATGTATGAGAAATATCCTGCAACTGATATGCAGCTAGCTCAGCACTCTCAACAGCTGACACCCCCATAATATCAGTAACCTTCTGAACTTGATTGATGAATTCCTGAGGGTTCTTATTTGACTTCGACCCAAGAAAGGATGGAGGATTTATTCGCTTGAAGTCCCAAATCTTGGCTGTAGCTAAATTAGCCATTGGGTTAGCCAAAATGACAACTGGTCATTCATTCTGAGAAGCAACTAACTGGGCAAGAGTAGTGAATATAGCTCTAAACTCTGCATGAGAATATGTTTTTCCAAAGGTACTTTGGGCTGAGGGGCTGACTGATTCTTATTTCTTCTTTTCGGAGGTATGTTCTATAAAATAAAGGGAGAAATAGCTTAGACTGAGAGATTGACTTAAGACTATGTCCGGCACGACATAAATAGTGAAAGAAGGAAAACTGTTCCTAAAATATCTTATAGCCTCCTGCACATAAATATGATGTGAAACACACCCATGTACAAGACTCTACTAGATGCGACTTTTAGACTTACTAGGACACTAATGAACCTTAGGCTCTGATACCAAGTTTGTAACTCCCCGAATCTGATACCCAGAATGCTACACGGTGCTCATGACCCCGAAAGACCACAAGCTAACCCATGACTGATATCTGTATCTGTATACTGCATAAATTACGTTATAATGCAGAAACATGAACTGAAAGGCCATAAGGTTCAAAACTAAGATATAATATCTAATAAAATATATAACATCTGGGTGGGGTATGAAGTACCCAAAATGACTAAAATAAACTGATTGAACATGATAGTCTGAAAAGTCTCTAACTGACTGAGCTGTCTGAATAAGAAGTTGATGGGATATGTCCCCAACTAACTACAACTAATAAACTAATTAATGAGATAAAAAAGAAATGATCATGTCCTCGAAGGATGAGGACTCGGCGCTAACTCTGTCTGCTGATATCTGGAATCTATTGATGCTCTGGAGCTCGTGTCTCTAAACCTATAGAATAAGATACCATAGCTTAAATGTAAGACCCTACAAAATTCTCTCATAGTCTGAGCCTTAGAGTGTGTTAAGTAAAGTGTTAATCTGGTCCTAAAAGGTTGAGAAGTGTCTTCCTAAGTGAGAAGTATTTTGAACCATGCATAATTTCCCTAATATCAACTTTTTTTCATATAGAGAATTAAATAAGCTTTTCATCGATAACAAATTTACCCAAATCTGACACTCGAGAGAATAGTTAGATCCATTTTAGTGAGACAATATACTACCTGGTATTAGCACGTCGCGGAGCCAGCCGAAATAGCAATCATCAAAATCCAGTAAGCCTCCGCGATTATGGTGCATCGCACCAAGGCTCAATTTCAGAGTTGTCAATTTCTAGTGCACCAACATGATACCGTGTCGCGGTGCCTTTCTAGTTTGCGACCAAGGTGGCAATGCAATTTTCACCAGGTCGCGCCACCAATCAGTTTTCCAATTGTCCAGTTTCCAGTGAGCTGGCGTGATTCCACCGCGTCACAACAACATGTGAAATCTGGAATTTCAGATTTCATTTTTAAATTTCAAGGACCAATTGGTAATTTACTAAAGCCCCAAACCAGTCTATATAAGGGATCTATACCCTAAATAAAGAAAATTCTTCTTTATTCATCAATTTTTTCCCCAAATAAAAATATTTTCTCTCTCAAGAAATCAAGAACAAGACCTAAGCTTTCTAATCCAAGACCCAAGTCATCAAGATTCCTCTGTAAATCTTTTGATAATCATACAACAAGGTATACAGATGTTGATTCTTGAGTCCCTTTCACCCAAGAAGCTTAAGAATCCTTTTCAAAATTCAAAGCTTCTTATGTTTATGAGTTTTCATGATTCATGTGAATTGATATTGAACTTCATGCTATTATTGAGATTTAATTCATGTTTGTTTACAAGGTTTTCAAGCTTTGACCCTAGTATATGATATTCATGTGATGTTCATAATAAACCCTTTTCAAGTTGCTTGTTAAGTGATGTATTCATGTCAATCAAGTGTAAAAATTATTGAATAAGAAAAGCATACTCCCCATATATTTGATAAAATGCTTATGTGAAAGAATCAGAGCCATTATAGAATGTTTACTAGAAATTCCCAATTATGTGCAAGCCCATGCATGCCAAGTTTTTGTTGAAAAGCCTTAGTGAATGAATTATGACATGATAGCATAAAATTCCCCAATTATGTGCTCTTTGATACATGCTAAGACTTTAATATAAGCTAAGTGTTTGATGCAAGACCTTGTTGAATGGAGTACGAGCCAATAACATGTCTCCCTATACTATCACATATTTATGATTTCTAAATTCTTGAAGAGATGCTTTAGTTATTGTGGTGGTGAATAAATGTCCATGATCTTAATTATTCAATAATGGCTATGTTTTACTTTTATATTATCAAGTCCTGGGGGTATTTATACCCGACAAATTTAGCTGCATTCTAGATCCCGTGTCAGTTTTCACGATAATTTTAGTCAAGCCAATATTCGTAGAACTCAGTGAGTTATAGAACTCTGTACTCTCAGACAGATATAGAACTTAAGAAATCTCAGTAATCTCCGTAATCTCAGTATCGCTGGTAATCTAGCCTTAGTTCTGTACTCACCTGAGATCTAGTAATATTCAAGTGTTCAGTTCATACCTCAGTAGTAATTGAGTTATCTATTCAAAGCTCCGTATTATTCAGAAAGATAATGAGATTCAGTAGTATTCTGTCAGATACGGAACCAAGTGAATTTAGCTTAACTCAGTCAGATCAGTCGAGAAATATGATCAGTATCAGATTTAGTTCAGTTTACATTGAGAATCAATTTAGAGTTTTTCAGTTAAGAGTAGGAGCTAGCACCGAGCGGGTGCAGAGATGGTGGCTCCCCGTTAGAGAGGTAGAGTCATTAGGTGCAATCCTTGAACTCCAAAACTGCGTAGCCAGCACATGATGCATGAGTCACCCATTAGAAAAGGCTTGTCATCCGCTAGATAGGCTTGACTATTATACTGCCTTAGGCTTGACTTTTTGCGAGGGTCACCATTAGAGAGGCTTGAATAGAGAAGTCTTTACCCGTGGCACGGTATTGACACCCTTCCAGCTGGGGTTATAGGTTGGACCCCACCAATTCATATTCGGGGCATGTCGATTAAGTGAGCACTCCCACAGTTGAAGTTTTAGTATCAATCTTCAGAGTAGAACTCAGAAATCAGGACTGTTAGATACAGTCATCTATATTAGTAAGAAACTCAGATAGTTCCATTAACTCATGGACCACCCGTTAGATAGGCATGGTCCCATATAAAGTTATTGGTAGTCTCATTATTATATGCAGAGATCACCCGTTAGATAGGTTTGATCTCAGTCTCAGATTCAGTTGAGTAATCTCATTATCAGATCTAAAGATCACCCATTAGAGAAGCTTGATCTCAGTCTCAGATTCAGTTGAGTAATCTCATTATCAAATCCAGAGATTACCTATTAGATAGGCTTGATTTCAATCTCAGATTTAGTTGAGTAATCTCATTATTAGATCTACAGATCACCCATTAGATAGGCTTGAACTTAGTCTCATATTCAGTTGAGTAATCTCATTATCAAATCCAGAGATCACCCATTAGATAGGCTTGATCTCAGTCTCAGATTCAGTTGAGTAATCTTATTATTAGATCCAGAAATCACCTATTAGATAGGCTTGATCTCAGTCTCAGATTCAGTTGAGTAATCTCATTATTAGATCCAGAGATCACATGTTAGATAGGCTTGATCTCAGTCTCAGATTTAGTTAAGTATTTCCTTTATTAATTTCAAAGATCTTCCACTAGATAGGTTTGATCTCAGACATAATCTTTTCTTATTATTGATAGTAGATTCAAGGATCATCTATTAGAGAGGTTTGATCTTAGATTCAGACAGTCGAAAGTAGTAAGCTTAGCTTTCAGTCATTGATGTGAGTAGATTTAGTTAATCTTCTCCAGTAACATCAGTTTTCGAGATCACTCACTAGAGAGTACTGATCTCAACTCCAGTACTCAGATAATTCAATGTTCAGTATCTGAAGCATTAGTAGTGAGTTCAGATGGTAGTAAAGTAGTATCCGAGTTTCAGTATTTCAAGTCACGGTGATTTCAGTTATGGTTCATGCATTCATGTATGTGTTCTTATTTAGTACTCTCATGATTATTCAGTTAAGTAATTGTTCATTCATAAGCCTTTGCATTTAGCCTTACCTTATTTTCATACTCAGTACATTCCTGTACTGAAGTATTTTCAATATGGTGTTTTATTTGACATCATAGGTTCAGAGGCACGAGATCCAGAGTACCCCTAGCAGCTCAGTCCCAGTCAGCAGTAGTAGACGTAGCAGTGAGTCCTCTTCAGTCAAGGATGATCCTTATTTTATTATCGTGTCAAATTTAGTTATTTTTAGTAGACGGAGTTAGTTGGGGACATGTTCCATCAACTCCACTATTCAGACAGTTTAGAGGCTCTTCAAACTGATGTATCAGTGTTTAGTATTCAATTTTGAGTATTTTTTTTAATGTTTTTGAACCTTATGGCCAGCTTTTGCATTTATTATTTATAATATGCAGTACTCAGGTATAGATATCAGTAGAGGGTTAGCTTGTGGTCCTTCAGGATTATGAGCACCATGTGATGTTTCAGTTCTAGAAAAATTAGGTCGTTATAGCAAATGCTTCAGTACTTTGAATATACTGGTATGCATATGAGGTAGGCTGAATGCATGGGGTTTATATGCATGGATAATACTAGCTAACTGGCTAATATCAATGTGAGAATACATGCATAAATACATAGTAACTATGACTGAAATCATGATAACATGAATCTACTGATAACTATCATGATTGATACTGAGTTATGATAACTGATATAACGGATAACATGAGTGACTGTATCTGATAGTCCTGAATCTGGTAGAACTAGCTAAGTTCTGTACTGTTCAGATTTGACTGTATCTGACAGTTCTGAATTCTATAGCTGAAACTATGGGAAGTAGTTATCTAACTGACGTACCCCAAATAATGTATTATAGCTGAGTTGGGGTTCAATTTGTAACCCTAATTAGAAGGGTGTCAATACCACACAACTGGTAAGGACAAGCTGTGGGTGACCCTTATCTGATAGTGTCTCCTAAAAGAAAATGGTGGGACCCTCATCTGACAGTGTTTATCCATCTGAAAAACCCTCATCGGATAGTGTTGATGTCTTAACCTATGATGGCTATATTGTTCTGGAATACAAGGATGACTTCTAAGAATCACACCCTCATCTTTAATTGTGTGTGTCCCCATCCTTGGATTCACTCGATACTAATTCCTACTCCCATCTAATCAGACTCTAAACATGATTAACTAAACTGTACATCGACTGGGTTTATTGAGTTCCATGACTGATGAAATACTTACGATTTAGGATAACTAATTGAGTTTATTAGTTTACTGAGAGTACTGAGATTTCCCGAGTCACATGACTAACTAAATTCTACTGAACGTGGCTTGACTGAGAGTATCATGAAAATATGACACTGGCTCTAGGCACACAACTATATTTTTTGGGTATAAGTATCCCCAGGACTCGTTGGAAAGAAACTGACAAAGCATGACTTTCTTGAACATATAATTAACATCATAATTCATAATTCATTTATTGAAGCATTTCATCAAACATGTGATATGCATAAACTTATACATACATGGGGATTTCATAATATCATACTAGTTGGCCACTTTTCCTCCATATAGGCATTTAATCAAACATATGGTAGGCATAGTACATGTAGATAACATTATACAACAATTAAAAATCATGGTTCATCTCTAATTTCACCATTCAAGGGTTTAATCATGGATTCACATGAGGCTATACGTATAATAATAAGTTTCCCCTTAATATTTTATCCTTAAAACATGGAATAAAATTCAATTGGTCATTATCAACATGAACAAAATAGACCCAACATGGAATTCATATAGATTCATATACTTGAACTTTAAAAAGGAGATTCTTGGGTTTCATGGATGAAAGGAGTCCATGAATGAACACTATGCATACCTGGTAATGAGATTCTTGAAGTTCTTGAACTTGAAGGATTGGAATCTCTTAGTTCTTAAAGAAGATTTGGATTTTGTTCTTGAGGATTGCTCTTAGGGAGAAAACCCTAAT
Organism: Capsicum annuum; assembly: GCF_002878395.1. Taxonomy (NCBI): domain Eukaryota; kingdom Viridiplantae; phylum Streptophyta; class Magnoliopsida; order Solanales; family Solanaceae; genus Capsicum; species Capsicum annuum. Next base: position 176,953,041 of record NC_061121.1, on the reverse strand, counting down.
TTTAATGTTGTAGATGAATAATGAATTTAGGAGCCTTGGTCGGATATTACTAGGTATATAAATAGGTGGTAAAAGACCAAAAATCCCCTTTAAAAATGATTTAAAAATAACTGAATGGACCCTGTAATGTCTCATACGATGGTCCGTCATTGGATCAATGGTCCATTGGTAGATCGACGATACATCATTTTGACCGTCCTAGGTGGACCAGGATAGGGAGTCACTGCCTAAGTAGCGACGGCTTAGGCGATAGTCCTTCGCAAGTTTGATGGTCTATCAACCTCGTCGCACCTTATCCAGAAGGTTACCGTATTGCCTTGGCTGCGATGGTCAAGGCAACGGTCCTTCGCTAGGTCAACGGTCCGTTAACCTGGCTGTTGCACTTGAGCAATTTTGGCAGCTCTGAGTAAAATGTCCATAACCTTTTACTCCGATACCGGATTCGGACAAAATTGGTATCGTTGGAAAGCTTATTTAATTTTCCATGTGATCAAAGTAAAAATCTTAAAAATTCCATGTGTAAAAAAGTGGATTCATCTTTCAAAAAAGCTTCTAACATTCTTGGTATGATTTCAAGCTAGGAAAAAGTATGGGGTATTACAATTAACCCTGGGTTTCCACTTATTGATTGTTCAAGCACTTTAATTTCTTGCATTGTTTACTTTACCTTAAAGTTATAATTCACAAACTCTTTTTGTCACTTTTGCACTACTTTAATTTCAATCGTTAAACTTGAATTGGGTATTTATTTAACACTATTCCTATGGAATTGATACTTGGATTTTATAAGGCCACTTCACTACTTGGTGAGACCACGTACACTTGCATGTGATCTTGGGCGCAACAACCTTTAATTCAGAATTGGGTTCTAGTTGGACCTAAGTATAACTTTTCATCCACAGACCTATAGATAGCCATAGTGAATAATTCAAGTTCTTGAAGATATGTTTCGGGCTTCTGTACTAGTCTTAGGGGGTCGATGTAACTTGTACTTACCTTTGTGTGAGTTTTCACATAATAATAGCTACTACTCTAGCATTGACATGGATTCTTTTGAAGCCTTATATGGTAGAAGAAATAGATTGATAATTACAATGTTTGATGCATTTGAAGTGAGGACTTGGGGAACTAATATACTTAATGATTAGATGTAAAATATACGGTTCATTTAGAAAAGTTGGTTCCAGCTTAGAGTTGATAGAAGGAGTATACAGATAGAAAGGTAAGATATGTAAAGTTTGAGAAGGGTGAGAAGGTGTTAAATAAAGTCTCATCCATTAAGGGTGTGTTGCACTTTGAAAAGAAAGGAAAGTTGAAACCGAGGTATATCGGACCCTTTAAGATCTTGAATTGACAAGGTTCAGTGGCTTATAAGTAGGCCTTTCCTCTTAGTTTTTCTGGGGTTCATCTGGTGTTCCACACATCCATGCTTTAGAAGTACCATAGTGATGGTGATTATATTATTCTATGAGACTCCAAATTGTTTGACAAAAAGGTCTCTTATAAAGAGGAGCCAATTGATATATTGGATATAGATGCTATAAAATTAAGAACCAAAGTCATTTCATTTGTGAAAGTTTAATATAGGAATTTTTCAATTCAAAAAGCAACTTGGGAGATGGAGGCGGATATACACAAGTGGTACCCATATTTGTTCATCGACTCAGGTAACTACTCTTGCCTTAGTTGTGTTGTTTGGGATGATTTTCATTTGGGTATGAACAAATGGTAAATTAGTATCTAACTTAATAACCCAATTTGTTGTTGTTGTGCCCTTTTCAAACTGGTCAAAACAATCTACAACATATGGTGCTTAAGACATTTTCTGGTTTTGAAAATTCATTTTTTAAAGGCGCCACATAAATATTTAGAAAAAATTAGAAAAACCCATTTTTTTTTATGTAAAACTCTATGTTTTGGTCTTTGAAAAACATTCAAAATTCTGAGTAAAAATTTTGGTTACTCGAGGGGAAGGTGTTAAGCACCCCTTTGAGCTTGTCCGAAGATAGTCCTTAAATCCAATTTAGAAAAAATATTTGGAAAAAAATATTCATTTTATTATTTTCTAAAAATGGTGATAATTTTATAAAAAATATTTATTAAATTTAAGAAAAGAAACACACAAAGTATATAAACATATGCCTACAATATACGAAAGTATAAAATATAATTATCAAAAAGTTTAATGACTTGATTTTTGGTAATGTTTGTGAATTATTTATTTTTGTGTGATTTAACCATTTTACCCCTCTCCGTGGTTGCTTTATAGTATTTCTGGGGTGTTGGATGATTAGCACAATTTCCAATGCATTTTGATATAATTTGTGCGAATGTGTGGTTTTTAAGGTTAAAAAGGCTTTCTAGTTGACTTTGGTCAACATTTGATATTCGATGCATTAGATGGCAAAACGGTCTGTGCCAGCAGATCTGAAATATCAATTTTAGGTTGGTAACATGGTTGGTGTAGTTTTATGGTATTTGTATCTCATTTTAGACCTTGGTTCAAAAAGTTATGAAATTGAGTCTTAGGGGTCACCTTAGTAAAAACGATGTTTTTTAAAATCTGATATTGCCATTGAGTCCAAAGTATTGAATTTGATAGTGTAGCATAGTTCGTTTTGAATTTTTGGATTTTGGATAAATCTCAAAGGGTCCACATAACTTGGAATTCTCTAAGTTTACAACTGATGCACTACTTAGCCGACGCATCCGCTTAAGCAGCTAGCCAGTCACTTAAGCGGCCTGACTTAACTAACGAGTGCCTCTTAAGAATCCTTAGAGCCACATAAGCAAGTGTCACATAAGATACACTTGGTCTGAGTAAACGATATGTGTAGTCTTGGCGGGTGTCGTTTAAGTGGCCCAGTGTCCGCTTAAGCGATACTTGGGTGGTTTAAATACCCACTTTTCTCAAATTTTCACCATTTTGAAACTTGGAGCTTTGTGTTTTGGAGTTTTTAGGAAATTTTCTTCCATTATCAAACTTGGGTAAGATCCAAATCCCTATTTTCATTTTTTTTCAATTTCTGTCATTTAAAGACTGTTAAAACACGATTTCAAAAGTGAAATCAGGGGATTTTGGTGTGAAAGGCCTAGTTTAGCAATTCTTCAATTTAAACCCTAATTTTAACCCATTTTCATTTGGGTTTTCTTCTAGGGGTTCCTTTAATCATGGATAATATATTTTTGAGCAAAAATTCTAGTTTTACCTCTCTTTTTTAAAAACACATTTTGGGAGTTTATTTTGAACCCTATCTGGAAATGGACAATATGAGTATCGTTTGCTTTCTTTCAATGTGTAGATTCTATGTTTGTGTATTTTACTTGATTTCGAGTCTGTTCTTGAAGGTAAGTCTTTGTGTTGAAGGCTTTCAGACCCGATTTACTTTATTTGAGGTAGGTTATGGCTGAACTTTTCTTCACACTGGGTTGGATAGTTAATACTAATATAAAAGCATGTTATGGGTATGGAAAATAATCATGAAAATGGTTTTATTATTGTTTTGTGCCCATGTAGGGGCCTATGTTGTTGTTATTTGATGGTTTTGAGACATTATTTGCTATGTGTGACCGTGTGCGGTGTTATATGATGTTATTGGCCTGTTATTTATGTAATTGGTTGTTTTCTTCTAAAAATTGTGTAAGTTGGGATTTATGTAGTATCAATGGCTTATTATGGTATCTCTTACTTTATTGTTACATGAAATATGTTGGATCATGGATGGTTGGCTTAGTAAGAGGATTTTGGATCACGTGCTTGAAATATTGGTTGGAATTGGAAATTCTCATTCTAGTTGGTTGTGAGAATTACATCCTCATATCATATAAATTCATGAAACGTTGGTTTCATTGTGGAAATACTGGCTTTTCTGATAGAAAATGTGACATTTTAAAACACCCTCTGCAGATGTATGTGCCGGAGAGGAGTTATAAATATTGGATTGGTATTGATTAGTGGATTTTATATGGGTTGACGAACCCCCCATGGGTCACCTCGGAAGCACAACTCGATAGGTGTATGCGAAGGTTGTGCAACAATCTCATGCATCACATCATCATCATTATCTTTATTACATTTCATATATTGTGCATATTTTGTATTGTATTTTCATTCTTGACTTAATATCTATCTATTTTTGTTTCTTTCCCGTACTTGTATTTGGTATATGCTTATATTGTAGAACTATTAGTGAAGATGGTGTGGGCTACCATTTGGGATATATACTGATTGTAGGTGATGTGCCCATAATTTATGCTTATATACTTTATTTTCTACTTTGCTCAGTCGGCCTATGATACCTACTGAATAGAAATGGACCGTACTCATCCCTACTGTGTCCTTTCGGTGCAGATCTAGTTATGAGTGGACTGCATAATAGCTGATTTTGGGCTGTGCTTGGGAATTTTTGAGGTAGCAGTCAATCTATGCTTCCAGAGTTGATCTACTACCTCCTCTTATTTAGTTTATGTATTGTTTTGCATTCGGAGACAGATTATGTTCCTGTGAGCTATCAGTTGTATATTTTGGCTTTGAGATGTACTTAGTTGATTCTTACAATTGGACATCAGATTTTGGAATATTTATCGTTTCTTTGTTATGTATTTTTCTACTTCGTTAATCCACTAGGGTTCCCACACCCCTAGTTAAGGGAATTAGATGCTCATAGTTATGAGATCAATCATGGAATCCGCAGACAAAATTATAGAATCAATCTCACAATAATGAAAGAATAAATCTCAAAGTCTTAAAATGGAATAACAAAACCAAAAACAAACCAAGAACAATAAGATGTTTGTGAACTTAGCCCCAAAGGGCCTTTCTCTGAATTACCTTCTCAATATGTGAATCAATGAATAAACTAAATAAAGCCTAAAGGGTATTTGTAGATTTCAAGAAACCCTAGAAATCAAATCCTAAATAAAATAGGAAAACATAATGTCATAACCCAAACTAGGGCTTGGCCATGAAGGGTATCCCATGTCCAACGTGGACAGGATATCACCCCCTTTATCTAGCTTAACCAGGACAACAACCACAAGTGTTGGATGTATTTCCGAACATATGACAAGACGACATAGAATAAAAGTAATAACAATTCAATGATAAGTCTATACCAACCACCAGCAATCGAACAACCGTCCATCACCAAACAACCAACAAAAACACCTAAGTCCACAGTAATTCAACAAAGCCTCTACAAAATTTGAAATCAATAAAATATCGAGACATGCCCCTGACGGTAGCCAAAACAAAGCCTAAACAAGGTATAAGACATAGGAGACAAGGATGATGAAATGAAGCCTTCTGAAGTATGGAATCTCACCACTTTAATGTTAACTCATGAACTAAATCGAGCACCTGATCACTGCGTAGGAAAAGTAGAGGAAGTTTTGGTACCTGCATCGCGTGGGGATACAACGTCCGGAAACGGTTAGCAATTGGAGTACTAGAATGTAACTCAGGCATAAAGAAATAAAATAATACTATCATTCAAAACCAAGTCAAATAACCATATGCAATCACATATATACATATATACAGTGCCGGGATTGGGACAAGGTTTAGCATGCATTTAAAAAATCTTGTTTAGCATGCATTTAAAAAACCTTAACCTGGGATGTGTAGCAAAACCGTCATATAACAAGGTACCCACGGGATATATAGGCCCAACTCTGCCCTATCTGGAAAGGCCACAGTGCGTGTAGCCGCACAAACCAGAGAGTATCCATATTCGTATATGCCTTTATGGGGGGCTCAAACTTCCCGACATAATCAAGGTGACTTAAGTACCAATGTATACAATATGGGGGACTCGAACCTCCTATTCATATATTCATTCAGGGGATTCAAACCTCATATAGACACCCACACCAACTAGCGTGATTTCTAGTGTTACTCCTCTGGACTCTACTTTCACGGCCCAGGTGCACATCCTGCTTTAAATCAAAATTAAAACATTCATTAAACAACCACAACCATTAATCCAATTACTTACCAAAGGCATCCCGCTGGTATCGTCATACCAACCCCCACTTGAAAGCGTACAACATTTCATAACCATTATTAATTAACTTGGGACTCGAACCCATTATATAAATAAAGCATCAATTCAGTTCAATGCATTAGGAACTCAAACCCATTTAGTCTTTCAAATAAAAGCATGTCCAATAACGCCTTCATAAAAGCATTTACTAATCATTATTATTATTAGGCCAATGCCTTAGTTCAAAAGACAAGTCAATTCAATTTATGGTCATCAAGACCTTATAAAGCCATTCATTCTTTATTAACATTCTCATACCAAACATTAGTTCAAAACATAATTTAGACTTGTGACAAGATCATTTTCATTGATAATTTCACAAATAGGTTGAGGGCATACCCTTATCAAAGCCAAGACATACAAATTTAGGGTTAAACATGACCCATTTGTTAAATCACAATTCCCATGCAACCACATGTGCAAAACTGTTATCAAAACATGTGAAATGATAAAATAAACCATAAGAAAACAATACTCAAAATTATGCATTCAAACCCTTAACCATAGTTTTTAAAACCACCATTAATGACTCATGACCAATGTCCAAAACATATAATTTTAGTGAACTAACAATGAGGGAAGAGTCACATGCCTGAGTTATGAAGATTCATAGAGAGAATTTAATCTTTAAGCCCTTATATGACCACTTTGAAGAAACTCTAGCCCAATCTTCTTAAGAGGTTTTAGAGAGAGTTAGAGAGTGTTTTAATCTTTATAACTGTAGAATAATTTCCCAATTCGGGTTATAAGACATGGGTCTTAAGGGCTTGGGGTGGGAAATATCCAAAATACCCCCACTTAAAGCTGTAGAACCCTGCAGGTGGTTACGAGTTGACCCTCCAACTCGTCACCATAACATATGATTGGTATCATCAAGTCGTTACCAAAACAAAAGGTTGGACACCACACTCTATCCAACTTATGACACTCTTGCCCCACTCATTACTAGACCATATGACTGGTAAGATCTAGTCATATGCAAAGCAAAACACCAAGGGCTACACCGGATAACATACGATTTATATGACCATATGACTCATATGGTGTCTCTCAACCAACATACGACTATGATCCCTAGACCCATCACCATATCATATGACTTATGGTGTGAGTTGTAAGATGAACAAAAAGTTCAAAACTCAAGAAATTCACAAGGGCCAAAGTTTGGGGCATTTCAAGCTCCCCCAATCATTTATCCTCGAATGATGGGTCAAGGCAACACAAGCACGATTAGACTCCTTGCAACTTTACTCTTACCTTTAACTAAGTTAGAAAACAAGGATGCCAAGGAAATCAATCTTTCATTTAACAAAGTCAGAAAACAAAGATGTTAAGAATACACACATACCTCAAGCACAAATTTCAGAAATAGGGAATAGGAACGGATACTTGGACTTCATGTTTTCCTCAGCTTCCCAAGTAGTTTCCTCATACTTTTGTTTTTTCCACAGAAACTTCACCAAAGCCATGTCTTTCATTTGCAACCAATGAACTTGCCTATCCAAGATCCTCACAGGGACCTCCTAATAGGAAAAAGAATCAAAAATATCAATTTTATCCAAGGGAACAACCAATGAAGGATCACCCACGCATTTTCTCAACATAGACACATGGAACACTGGATAAATGGAACTCAAGCTAAAGGGAAAATCCAACTTATACGCAGTGCTAGCAACCCTTCTCAAAACCAAGTACAGGCCAACATACTGGGGACCGAGCTTTCCCTTCTTTCAAAACCGTATAACACCCTTTATGGGAGATACTTTCAAGAACACCCAATCTCAAACCTCAAATTCCAAGTCCCTTTTCCTTACGCCCGCATAGGACTTTTGGAGACTTTGGGCGGTCTTAAGCCTATCCCGATTCACCTTCACCTTCTCTACAGCTTGGTGAACTAAATCTGGGCCAAACATCTCTGCTTCACCAACCCTGAACCACCCAATAGGAGATATCCACCTTCTTCCATACAACGCCTCAAATAGGGCCATACCAATGCTAGAATAGTAACTATTATTATAGGAAAATTCAATGAGAGGAAAGTGGTCATACCAACTACCACCAAAGTTTATTACACAAGCTTGTAACATATCTTCCAAAGTATGAATAGTTCTTTATGCTTGCTCATCCGAATGCGGGTGGAAGGCGGTACTAAGGCTCACTTTGGTCCCTAAATTGCACTGAAAAAAGCACAAAAAATGTGATAAAATTGAGTACCATGATTCAAAATGATTGAGATAGGTGCACCATGCAACTTTACAACTTCCTGAAGGAACAATTTTGCATAGTACTCAACAGAATAATTAGTCCTCACTGGAAAGAAGTGAGCGGACTTAGTCATCCTATCCATGATGACCCAAATAGAATCACACTGATTCTGCGATCGCAGAAGGCAGGTAATGAAACCCATATTATTTACCTACCACTTCAACACTGATAGTTCAATTTCTTGGAGTAGCCCATTGGGCCTCATGTAATCCACCTCTACTTGATGACACACCATACACTTAGCCTCAAAGTTATCTACATCCTATTTTATGTTATTCCACCAATACATATCCTTGAGATTATGATACATCTTTGTTGAACCGGGATAAACTATATACCGCGACTCATGGGCCTTGACCAAGATCCTTCCTCGTAATCCATCCATATCAAAAATACACAACCTCCCTTGGTACCTTAAGATACCATCACCATCGATCTTGAAAGCCTTCACCTTTCATTTACCCACATCATCCTTGATTTTCATCATGAAAGGGTCAAATACCTGTTTTTCCTTTATTTTCAAGGTTAGCTAAATGGTAAATATCTTTCACCAATTCTTGCTTATCCTTATCTAAATGTGATGAACTACCCATTGACAACCTGCTAAGAACATCAACAACTATATTAGCTTTACTTGGATAGTAGTGAAGGCTCATATCATAGTCCTTCAGTAACTTAAGCCACATTCTTTGCCTGAGATTAAGCTTTTTTTAAGTGAACACATACTGCAGGCTCTTATGATCAGAAAAGATATCAACATAGACCCCTTACAGAAAATAATGCTAAATTTTCAATGCGAACACCACAACCAATAACTCCAAGTCATGAGTCGGATAATTCTTCTCATAAACCTTCAAATGTCTAGAGGCATAAGCAACCACCTTGCCATGCTGCATCAATACACAAACCAAACCAACTCGAGATTTATCACAATAGATGACAAGACCCTTTGTGCCTTCAGGAAAAGTCAAGACTAGTGCTGAAGTCAACTTATCTTTTAGCTTCTTAAAGCTACCCTCGCAAGCATCAGACCATAAGAACTTTACCTTCTTCTGAGTTAACTTTGCCAATGGAGCAATAATATAAGAAATACTTTGCACAAAATTCCTATAATAACTAGCTAAACACAAGAAGCTCCGAATATTGATTGGATTCGTGGGTGTAGGCCACTTTTTAACCATAATGACTTTCTGAGGATCCATCATGATCTCCTCACTAGACACAAAATAACCCAAAAATACAACAGTGTTCAACAAGAATTCATAGTTAGAGAACTTAGCATACTACTACTGATATCTCAAGGTCTGGAACATAAGATAGAGGTGATCGGCATGATCCTTCTTATTTTTAGAGTATACAAAAATATCATCGATGAAAACAATCACCAATAAATCTAGAAACTGACAAAAAACTCTATTCATCAAATCCATGAATACAATCGGGGCATTAGTCAAACCAAATGACATCACCAAGAACTCAAAATGCCCATACCGATTATGGAAAGATATCTTAAGGATATACACCTCCTTAATCTTTAAATGATGATACCCTAACCGAAGATCAATCTTGGAGAAAAACTTAGCACCCTGAAGCTAATGAAACAAATTATCTATCCTCAAAATAGGGTACTTATTCTTTACCGTCACCTTATTCAGCTGTCGATAATCAATACACATCCGAAGGGAACTATCCTTCTTACGCATAAATAACACCGGTATACCCCATGGAGATATGCTTGGATGGATAAAAACCTTGTCTAAGAGGTCTTTCAACTGCTCCTTGAGTGCCTTTAACTTAACTGGAGCCATTCTATATAAGGAAATAGAAATAGGACGATTGTTTAAAACAAGATCAATACCAAAATCAATCTCCCTATCGGGGAGGGACACTAAGTAGATCATTAGGGAAGACTCCAGGAAACTCATTTACCATAGGAATAGAATGTAAAAAAGGGCCTTGTAAGTTAGAATGTTTAAGCCAGACCAGATGAAATAGACACCCTATGGAGATCAATCTTTAAGTTCTAAGATATGATATGAACCTCCTCTTAGGAGCTAGGAAACTACCCTTCCACTTAATAACTGGCTCATTTGGTTATTTAAAGATGACCTTATAGGTCCGACAGTCTAAAGAAACATAACACGTGTGCTTCCAATCCATCCCTAATATGATATCAAAATCAACCATGTCTATTTGAAATAGATCCACCAAAGTCTTCCAACCACCAATAGATACCACACAACCCCTATAGACTCTTTTAGAAACCAAAGAGTCACCCACCGAGGTAAACATAAAAAAAGGGTTCAAAATATACTCAGGACTAAAACCAAAATACACAACCACAAATGGGGTCACATAAGAGAGAGTGGACTCAGATCAAGTTAACATTATACATCATGAGAAAAGAGTTTTAACATATCAGTAGTGACATTAAGAGATGACTCAGAGTCCTAATAAAAAGTAAGGTCATATAAGCGATTCCAGCTAGTGCCGGTACCAAAAGTAGAAGCAACACCCTTTGGTGCAGGAGCTGATGAAGAGGAAACAATAACCTTATTAGCCCCATGAGAAACCTTAAAAGGATAATCACGCTGCATATAGCCAATCTAACCATAATTAAAACATTGGTTCTGCCCTTTCTCATATTAGCCACGATGTGGCTAACCATAAAATCCTTAAAAAGATACGATGGAGTAGACTGAGCCCCACTATCATAAGATTGGTCGTTATCCTCCATCATGCTAAGAGAAAGGATCACCTGATGGCTTCGGGTAAGGAGTACTAGCCATACAGAAAAAGTTAAAACTCACCCATATCTTTTTAGGCCACTTTCCCACATCTCTACCACTCTACTACTGTCCTCCTTACAAATAAAAAAATATAAATTTCTTATTCTACCTCATACCAATCTCAGCCTGCTTCTTCTTTTCTTACGTAACCTACTGCATATAAACCATAAGTTGAGAAATATCCATATCCTTATTCAACAAAGCAACCTTACTCTCTAAAATTAACTTAAGGTACAATCCAAAAACAAACATACACATTGTAGCTCTCATGCTAGACACCAACTCAGGAGTATACCTAGACCACTGATGGAATTTCAAGGCATACTCCTTGACCAACATCCTACCTTATCTCAGATTCATAAATTCCTCCACTTTTGCCTCTCTCAACTCTTGAGGAAAGAAGTAGTCCAAAAAGGAACTAGAAAAGTCATCCCATAGTGTAGATTCTGCATTATCTCCCCTAAATTTCTCCCACTCTTCGTACCACTGGTATGCGACATCCTTCAATTGGTAGCCAGCAAACACCACAACTTTAATATTTGACACATGCATAATACAAAAGGTTTTCTCTATCTCATCAATAAAAGCCTGAGGATCTCTCTTAACCGTAACACCAGTAGAAGTGGAAGGATTCAGCCTCATGAATTGGCCAACTCTTATGGCCTCAAAAGATAGAGTACCACACTTGGACTGAGAAGATACCAACTAATACAAAATATAAATAGGTTGACAGAACTCAACGTTTATCATATCTGCTTAAGGAACTTGAGGAGGGCTAGAGGTAATTAGTGGAATTCCAAGAGAGCAATTAGGAACTGGACCCCTATACCAGGTGTAAAACCCATAAGCAGTACGTGTACCATCAATAGTGTCCCTAAGTGGAACAGAAGAGTTTCCAAGAGCTTCAAATCATCTGGGAGGCATGATCTGAAAAATCAGCAAACAAAAATAAAATAATCCAAGACCTTAGACTCTATAGTTCGAAGTAAGACAACTAGAAAGGGAAATATTCCTAAATGTCTCATAGCCACTCTCTTATAAGTGTGGCATGCTACACACCTATAAAAGAGAATCTACTCAACATGGTTTTGTGGATACCCAATTAATCATGAACCTGTGCTCTGATACTAACTTTCTCAAGATGCAAACTAGGGCCTAGCCAAGATGGGTATCCCAAGTCCCACATGGACTAAAGATTACCTCCTTTATGTAGCCTAACCACCATAACTAACACAACCATCATAAGTTTCGAATGAATTTTTGAACATATAACAAGATGGCATAGAATAAAACTAATAATAATTTAATGGTAAGCCTATACTAACCACCGAAAATCGGACAACCATCCATCAACAATAACCAACCAAACCACCTAAGTCCATAGTAATCTAACAAGGCCTCTATAAAATTAAAAATTAATAAAATATTGAGACATGCCTCGAATAGTATGCAAAACAAAGCCTAAACAAGGTCTAATACCTAGGAGACAAGGATCATGAAATAAAGACTTTCAAAGTATAGAAGCGCATCACTTCAATGTCAACTCATGAGCTAACTCAAGCACCTGATCATTGTATAAGAAATATAGAAAAAGTTTTGGTACTTGTGTTACGTGGGGATACAACATCTAGAGACAGTTAGCAGTTTGAGCATTAGCATGTAACTTAGGGATAGAGGAATTAAATAATGCCATCATTCAAAACTAAGTCAAATAACTGTATGCAATCACATATATATATACAGTGTCAAGATAAGGAACAGGGCTTAGCATGCATTTAAAAAACCTTAACCTAGGTTGTATAGCATAACCATCATATAACAAGGCACCCAAGGGCTATATGGGCCCAACTCTCCCCTAACTTGAAAGGTCTTAAAACATGTAGCGTATGAACGAGAGAGTATCCATATCTATTTATGCCTTTATGAGGGACTCGAACCTCTCGACATAATCAAGTTGACTTACATACCAATATATACAATATGGGGGACTCTAACCTCCCATTTATATATTCATTCAGGGGACTCAAACCTCCTAGTCATATAGACACCCGCACCAGCTAGCTTGGTTTCCAGTGTTAATCCTTTGGACTCTACTTTTATGCACGGCTACACATCCTGCTTTAAATCCCAATTAAACCATTCATTAAACATACAAAACCATTAATCCAATTACTTACCAAAGGTATCCCATTGGTGTCCTCATATGAACCCCCACTTGCAAGCGCACAATAAGCCATAACCATAATTAATCAACTTGGGACTCGAACCTATCGTCTAAACAAATACATCAATTTAATTCAATACTTTAAGGAATTGAACCCATTTAGTCTTTCAAATAAAAGCATGGCCAATAAGGTATTCGTAAAACCATTTACTAATTATTATTATTGTTAGGCCAACGCCTTTGTTCAAAACACAATTCAATTCAATTTATGGTCATAAAGACCTTTACAAATCCATTCATCCTTCATTAAAATTCTCATGCCAAGCATTAGTTCAAAACATAATTTAGATTTGTGACTAGATTATTCTCATTGACTATTTCAGAAATAGGTTGAAGGCATACCATTATCAAAGATAAAAACCAACAAATTTAGGGTTAGACATGACCCATTTTTTAAATCATCATTATAATGCACCCACATGTGCAAAACCATTATCAAAATAGGTGAAATCATAAATTAAACTATATGAAAATAATACTCAATATTATGAATTCAAACCGCCAATCATGGTTCTCAAAAGAACCATTAATAACTCATGACCAATTCTCAAAACCTATGATTTTAGTTAATTAAAAATTAGGGAAGAGTCATATGCCTAAGTTATAAAGATTTATGAAGAGAATTTGATCCTTACCTTAGATGACCACTTTGAATAAACCCTAGCCTAATTTTTTTGAGAGGGTAAAGAGAGTTAGAGAGTTGTAACACCCCACAAAATTCTCTCTTAGTCTGAGCCTTAGAGTGTGTTCTGTGAAGCAAAAATTTGGTCCTAAAAGTTTAAGAGATGTCTTCCCAAGTGTGAAATACTTTGAAACGTGTATAATTTCTCTAATATCGACTTTTTATCATATAGATCATTGAATAAGATTTTTGTCAATATCAAATTTTCCCAAATCTAATACTCGGGCAAAGAGTAGAGCTATTTTGGTGAGACAGTGTGCTACCTGGAACTTTAGCACATCGCAGAGCCAGCCAAAATGGCAATCATAAAAATCCAGTGAGCCTCCGTGATTATGGCGCGTCGCGCCAAGGATTAATTTCAGAATTGTTAATTTCCAGTGCACCAATGTGATTCCACCACATTGCGGTGCCTTTCCAGGTCACAACAAAGGTGGCAACGTAATTTCCACCACGTCACACCGTCATGCAGTTTTCCAATTGTCCAATTTCCAATGAACTGGCATGATTATGGCGCATCATGCCAGCATATAAAATTAGGATTTTTTTAGTTTAATTCCAAGGGATTTTTGGTCTTTTTTCACTCTTCTTCAGCCCCTATATATACCTGATAAAAGGCTCTCAGCATCATTTCCCATCTTCAACATCAAAACTAGGGTTATACAAAATCAAAACCCTTGTTTCTTCTTCAAGCAAAATCAATAGAGATCAAGAGAAATCAAGAGGAATCAATAATATCTCCAAGAACTTTCAAGAAAAGAGTTTCCTCAAGGTATGTAGATGTTGATTCTTGGGTCCCTTTCATCCAAGAAGCTCAATAACCCTTTTTTAAAACTCAAAGATATTGTGTTTATAGGTTTTCATAATTCATGTGAGTTGAAATTGATGTTCCTTATATCATTGAGTTGTGATGCCTTAGTGATTGTGATGTGAATATATAGTTATGATTCCTAAATGCTTGAAGAGATGCTTTGGTCATTGTGATGATGAATGAATGACCGTGGTTATGACTAGTAAAGAATGGTTATGTCTTACTTTTGTGTTATCAAGTCTTGGGGTATTTATACCTGACAATTTAGCTATTGTCTAGAGCCTGTGTTAGTTTTTATGATAATACCAGTTGGGCCATGATTTTTAAAACTCAATGAATTACAGAACTCTATATCCTCAGACAGATACAAAACTTAAAAAATCTCAGTAATCTTCATAATCCCCGTATCACTAGTAATATAACCTCACGTTGTACCCAGCTCAGCTCTTGTAGTATTCAAGTGTTTAGTTTTGGCCTTGGCAGTGATCGAGTAAGCTATTAAAACTCTATATTGTCAGTTAGATTCTGTGATTCAGTAGTATTCCATCAGATACGGAACCTTCTAAACTTAGCTTAACTCAGTTAGATTATTTGAGAAACATAGATAGTATCAGATTGAGTTTAGTTTGTGTTCAGTTGAGAATTCAGTTCAGAGTCTTTTATTTCTGAGTAGGAGCTAGCACCGAGTAAGGGAAGGAATGGCGGCTCCTCATTAGAGAGAGGCTGAGTCATTAGGAGAAATCCCTAAACTCCAGAACTGCATAGCTAGCATAGGATGTAGGAGGCCCCATTAGTAGTAACTGTCACCGTTAGAGAGGTTTGACTATTATATTACCTTAGGTTGACTTCCTGCGAGGGTTATCCATAAAAGAGGATTGACCAGAGAGGTCTTTACTCGTGGCACAATATTGACACCCTTCTAGCTGGGGTTATAGGTTGGACCCTATCTATGGGAGGGTGGGGCATGTTAGTTAAGTAACTACTTCCCACAGTTGCAGTTTCAGTATCAATCTTCAAAAATCAGGATTATACGGTGCAGTCATCTATCTCAATGAGGAACTCAGATAGTTCTATTAATTTATGACCATTCGTAAGATAGTCTTGGTCTGATATACAGTTGATTGTTATCAGATCCATAGTTCTCCCACTAGGTAGGCTTGACTTCAGTCTCAGATTCAGCTGAGTATTCTTGTTTTCATATCCAGAGATCTCCTAATATATAGGCTTGATCTCAGTCTCAGATTCAGTTGAGTATTCTTGTTATCATATCCAGAGATCTCTCGATGGATAGACTTGATCTTAGTCTCAGATTTAGTTGAGTATTCTTGTTATCGTATTCGAAGATCTTCAGATAGATAGGCTTGATCTCAGTCTCAGATTCTGTTGAGTATTCTTGTTGTCAGATTTGGACATGATCATTTTCTTATCATTGATAATAGATTCTAGAATCATTCATTAGAGAGGTTGATCTGTGATTTCATCAGTCGAGAGTAGTGAGCTCAGAATTTAGTCATTGATGTGAGTATATCCAGTTAATCAGTTATCAGTATAAGATGATTCAATGATTTAGTATCTCAGTATGAGTAGTGAGTTCAGATCATAGTAAAGCAGTATCTGAGTTTCAGTGTCTAGAGTTGTAATGATTGTGATTATGGTTTGTGCATTCATGTATGTGTTCCCGTCTGGTACTCTCATAATTGTTTGGTTAAGTAATTGTTCATGCATGAGCCCTTGCATTTAGCCTTACCTCATCTACATACTTGGTATATTCCCATACTGATGCATTTATGCTACGGTGTTTTATTTGACACCATAGGTCCAGAGGCACGTGATCCAGAGTTTCCTCAACAGTTTAGTCCTAGTTAGCAGCAGTAGATGTAGAAGTGAGTCCTCTTCATTCGAGGATGATCCTTTTATTATTATAGCATGAGACACTGTTTATTTTTAGTTGACTAAGTTAGTTGGGGACATGTCCCATCAACTCCATAGTTCAGACAGTTAGAGGCTTTTCGAATGGATGTATTAGTATTCAGTTTTGAGTATTTATAGATGTGTTGAACCTTATGGCTTATTTCTATTTATTTTTTTGTATTATATAGTGTTCAGGTACAGATATTAGGAAAGGGTTAGCTTGTGGTCCTTTGGGGTCATGAGCATTGTGTAATGACTAGGGGTAGTCTCGGGTTATTACAAACTTGTTATAAGAGCTTAAGGTTCAAGAGTGTCTTAGGGAGTCTGAAAAGCCACATTTAATAGAGTTTGATGCATGGGTGTTTTGCACACCATATTTATGTGCTAGATGCTACAAGATGTTTTAGGAGCAGTTTCCCTTCTTTTAGTGCTCTTGTCATGCAAGTAAGCATGAGCTAGAGTTGATCCTCAGTCTAATCCACTTCTTTCTTCCATCTATAGAGTATGCCTCCTCACAGAGATTATGTCCATGGGGTTGATGACTAATCCCCAGTAGATCCTGAGAATGAGACTGTGTCATATGTCGAGTTTTGGCCAGCTTTTCATAAGCTATCCCAAGCTGTGACTAATGTTTAGGGAAACCTTCAGGCTGTAGCCCCTCCTCAGCAAGATGAGGGTTTAGCCGCAGCCAGGATTAGAGATTTCATGAGAATAAACCTGCCAAAATTCTTTGGGACAGTAGTTATTGAGGACCCACAGCTTTATCTATAGGAGGTGAGGAACATTACCCATATTATTTATGTTTCTGAGGAGGAGAGTGTTGAGTTTATATCCTATAGGCTGAAGAATATTGCTCATGATTAGGTAGTGATGTGGAAAGAGGGTAGATGGGAAGATGCAATTCCTGTGACTTGGCTAGAGTTTTAGGGTGCCTTTTTAGATAAGTTTTTCCCTCTAGAGATGAGAGAGGCTAAGGTAGAAGAGTTCATGAATCTAATGCAAGGTTCCATGACTCTGAAAAAGTATTGTCTTAAGTTCAACCAGTTAGCTAAGTATGCTCCCGACTTGATAGCTGACCCTAGAGAGAGTATGAGTAAGTTTGTGACTGGTGTATCCGAGTTAGTATTGAAAGAGTGTAGGGCTATTATGCTTCATAGAGATATAGATCTTGCTAGGTTGATGATGCACGCTCAGCAGATTAAGATAGATAAGATGAAGGAAAGAGAGAGAGAGTGAGCAAGAGGGCCAGGACAGGTAGTCATGGTTTCTCTCAGGCAGGGTTACAGGGTGGTAGCCATTCTCAGCATAGTCGGAGATTTCCTATCCCAGCTCTATCCTTAGCTAGTGTACCTGTACCTGTGTTCGAGGGTGTTAGTTCTGGTTCAAAGCCTAGAGTAGTACTAGTGGTGTTCGTACCAATCCACTTTGTGTAGATATGGAAAGAGCCACCAAAGTATGTGTAGAGCCGATAGTGATGTGTGCTTCGGGTGTGGTGAGCCAGGCCATAGAATGTGAGAATGTAGACATCTAGCTTAGAGGGGTAGACTCCGTACGCTTCAGGCTCTCCCTAATTGGGAAGGATTCCTTGAAATAGACTTGGGTATGTTATGAGTCCTTCGTCTTTGTGATATACATTGTTTGATCCTTTTCTTCCATTTTGGGCTTATATATTAGCATGATTCATACATAAGTTTTAGATCTCAGTCGGTCAATTATCACCCAGTTTGTAGGTGCTCCGTGTACCACCCTAGTGTTTCAGCAAATTATGTTTTGAGGGACATAGAGTCCCAAGGGGGAGAAACCCCATGGTACCGTGATGTTTGCATGTCCTTAGACTCATTCAGTTGCATATTCAGACTCTCCTTTTAGGGTTAACATCAGTTATCATTGCATTGCTAGTCCTGCTTTAGAGAGTCAGTTCAATCAGGCATTCATGCATTAGATATGCACGTTTAGTGGGAAGAGTTCAGCTTGTCAGTGTGTTTAGTTATGCATTCATGAGATCAACCCAGTTATGTGTCTATGCATCAGATATACATGTGTTCTATGAGAATTCAGCTATGAGTAGCTTCAGTCGAGTATCCCATGCATCAGTTATGCATGCCTAGTATGAGAACTCAGTATGTTGGTTGTTCCATTTGTGTAGTCATGTCTTGAGATGTTATTATTCCCTGAGTAAGTTTAGTAGATCATTATTCTTAGTCTATCAATCAACATTCGAGGATAAATATTTCCAAGGAGGAGATAATATAACACCCCGTAAAATTCTCTCCTAGTCTAAGCCATAGAGTGTGTTCTATGAAGCGAAAATCCAGTCCCAAAAGTTTGAGAGGTGTTTTCCTAAGTGTGAAATACTTTGAACCATGTAGAATTTCCCTAATATCGATTTTTTGTCATGTAGTGCATTGAATAAGCTTTCTGTCAATACCAAATTCGCCCAAATCCAATACTCGGGCAAAGAGTTAGAGCTATTTTAGTGAGACAGTATGCCACCTGGCACTTTAACGCATCGTGGAGCTAGCCAAAATGGAAATTGTCAAAATCCAGTGATCCTCCATGATTATGGCATGTCGCGCCAAGACTTAATTTCAAAATTGTCAATTTCCAGTGCATCAACATAATTCCACCGCATTGCTTTGCCTTTTCAGTTCGCAACCAAGGTGGCAATGCGGTTTCCACCGCGTCGTGCCATCATGCAGTTTCCCAATTGTCCAATTTCTAGTAAACTAGCATGATTATGGCGTGTCACGCCAACATGTAAAATTGAGATTTTTTAGTTTAATTCCAAGGGCTTTTTCATCTATTCCCACTCTTCTTTAGCCCCCTATATATACCCGATAAAAAGGCTCTTAACCTTATTTCCCATCTTCAACATCAAAACTAGGGTTTTACAAAATTAAAACCCTTATTTCTTCTTCAAGTAAAATCAATAGAGATCAAGAAAAATTAAGAGGAATCAAGAATCTCTCCAAGAACTTTCAAGAAAAGAGTTTCCCCAAGGTATGTAGATGTTGATTCTTGGGTCCCTTTTATCCAAGAATCTCAAGAACCCTTTTCTAAAATTCAAAGATACTGTTTTTATGGGTTTTCATGATTCATGTGAGTTGAAATTGATGTTCCTTCTATCATTGAGTTGTGATTCATGTTTGTTTACAAGGCTTTCAAGCTTTGACCCTAGTATGTGGAATTCATGTGATGGTTATGATAAACCCTCTTCAAGTTGCTTTCTATGTGATATGTTCATGTCAATTAAGTGTGGAAATGGTTGAATAAGCAAAGCATTCTCCCCATATGTTCGATAAATATGTGAAAAATTAGGGCTATTATGGAATGTTTATTAGGAAAACCTAAATTGTGAGCAAGCCCATGCATGCCTAGTGTTTGATGAAATTCCTTAGTGAATGAATTGTGATATCATAGCATGAAATCCCCAATTAGGTGTAAACCCATGCATGCCTAGTGTTTGATGAAATTCCTTAGTGAATGAATTGTGATATCATAGCATGAAATCCTCAATTAGGTGTAAACCCATGTATGCCTAGTGTTTGATGAATGCCTTAGTGAATGAATTATGCCATGATATCATGGAATCCCCAATTAGGTGTATACCCATGCATGCCTAGTGTTTTTTGAAAGGCCTTAGTGAACAAGTTGAGACATGATAGTAGGAAATTCCCCAAATACATGCTCTTTGATACATGCTAAGCCTTTAATACATGCCAAGTACTTGACGAGTTAGTTGTGACATGATAGTATGAAGTTTTCCCAAATCATGTGCTATCCAATACATGCCAAGACTGATATACGTGAAAAGTAATTAATGCAAGACCTTGTTGAATGGAGTATGATCTAATAGCATGTTTCCCCTACGCTATTATATGTATATGATTCCTAACTTCTTGAAGTGATGCCTTAGTGATTGTGATGGTTAATATATGGTTATGATTCCTAAATGCTTGAAGTGATGCCTTAGTGATTGTGATAGTGAATATATGGTTATGATTCCTAAATGTTTGAAGTGTTGCCTTAGTGATTGTGATAGTGAATATATGGTTGTGATTCCTAAATGCTTGAAGTGATGCCTTAGTGATTGTGATGTGAATATATGGTTATGATTCCTAAATGCTTGAAGAGATGCTTTGGAGATTATGATGATGAATGAATGATCGTGGTTATGACTAGTCAAGAATAGTTATGTCTTACTTTTGTGTTATTGAGTCCTGGGGGTATTTATACCCGATAATTTAGCTGCTGTCTAGAGCCTGTGTCAGTTTTTACGATAATCCCAGTCGGGCCATGATTCTCAAAACTCAATGAATTATACAACTCTGTATCCTCAGATAGTACAGAACTTAAGAAATCTCAGTAATCTCAGTAATCTTCATAATCCCCATATCTCTAGTAATCTGCCTCAGTGTTGTACCCATCTCAGATCTTGTAGTATTCAAATGCTCAGTTCTAACCTCGGTAGTGACCGAGTAATCTACTTAAACTTTGTATCATCAATTAGATACCGTGATTCAGTAGTATTCCATCAGATACGGAACCTTGTAAACTCAGCTTAACTCAGATTATTTGAGAAACGTGAACAGTATCAGATTTAGTTTAGTTTGTGTTCAGTTGAGAATTTAGTTCAGAGTCTTTCAGTTAGGAGTAGGAGCTAGCACCGAGTGAGGGAAGTGATGGCAACTCCCCACCAGAGAGAGGCTAAGTCATTAGGAGCAATCCTTAAACTCCAGAACTGCATAACCAGCGCAGGATATAGGAGTCCCTGTCAATAAAGGCTATCACCATTAGAGAGGTTTGACTATTATATTGCCTTAGGCTGACTTCCTGCGAGGGTCATCCATTAGAAAGGCTTGACTAAAGAGGTCTTTATGCATGGCACGGTATTGACACCCTTCCAGCTGGGGTTATATGTTGGACCCCACCTATAGGAGGTTGGGGCATGTCAGTTAAGTAACTACTTCCCATAGTTGTAGTTTCAGTATCAATCTTCAGAAATCAGGACTGTGAGGTACAGTCATCTATCTCAGTGAGAAACTTAGATAGTTCCATTGATTCATGACCATTCGTCAGATAGGCTTGGTCTCATATATAGTTGATTGTTATTAGATCCAGAGATCTCCCGATAGATAGGTTTGATCTCAGTCTCAGATTCAGTTGAGCCAGAGATCTCTCGATAGATGGCTTGATCTCAGTCTCAGATTGAGTTGAGTATTCTTGTTATCATATCTAGAGATCTCCCGATAGATAGGCTTGATCTCAGTCTCAGATTCAGTTGAGTATTTTTCTTATCATATCTAGAGATCTATCGATGATAGTTTTGATCTTAGTCTCAGATTCTGGTAAGAATTCTTGTTGTCAGATTCAGACATGTCATTTTCTTATCATTGATAATAGATTTTGGAATCATACGTTAGAGAGGTTGATCTCTAATTTCATCAGTCTAGAGTAGTGAGCTTAGAATTCAGTCATTGATGTGAGTATATCCAGTTAATCAGTTATCAATATCAAATTATTCAATGATTCAGTATCTCAGTGTGAGTAGTGAGTTTGGATGACAGTAAAGTGGTATTCAAGTTTCAGTGTCTAGAGTTGCAATGATTGTGGTTATGGTTTGTGCATTCATGTATGTGTTCCAGTCTGGTACTCTCATGATGTAATTGTTCATGTATGAGCCCTTGCATTTAGCCTTACCTTATCTACATACTTGGTATATTCTCGTACTGACGCATTTGCGCTATGGTGTTTTATTTGACACCATAGGTCCAGAGGCACGTGATCCAGAGTTCCCTCAGCAGTTTAGTCCTAGTCAGTAGCAGTAGATATAAAAGTGAGTCTTTTTCATTCAAGGATGATCCTTGTATTATTATTGCATTAGACTCTGTTTATTTTCAGTTGACAGAGTTATTTGGGGACATATCCCATCAACTCCATAGTTCAGACAGTTAGAGGCTTTTCGGACGGATGTATTAGTATTCAGTTTTCAGTTCTGAGTATTTATAGATGTGTTGAACCTTATGGCTTGTTTCTGCCTGTTTTTTGCATTTATTTTCAGATATTATGCAGTATTCATGGTACAGATATTAGGAAAGGGTTAGCTTATGGTCTTTTAGGGTCATGAGCATCGTGTAACAACTAGGGGGTAGTCTCGGGTCGTTACAAGAGTGTTTTAATCTTTCTAGGTGTAGAATTAATGCTCAATTTATTTTTATAAGAATTGGGGTCTTAAGGGATTTACGGTGGGAAATGTCCAAAGTACCCCTAACGTAAATTTGTAGAAACCCACTGGTGGTTACGGTTAACCCTCTAACTTGTCACCACAACATACAATTGGGATTATCAAGTCATCACTAGAATAGATAGTTGGACACCACACTTCATCCAACTTAGGACTCTCTTGCCCTACTCGTCACTAGACCATACAACTGGTAAGGTATATTCGTATCCAAAGTAAAACACCAAGGGATAAACATTGGACAACATATGATTGGACCCTAACCCTCTCGTCACATGACCATACAACTCATTTGGAGTCTTTCATAACTAGGAAAGAACTTGGACAACCACACACTGACCAATATATGACTAGAGTCTCTAGACCCATCATCACATCATATGACTTATGGTGTGAGTCGTAAGATGAACAGAAAGTTCAAAATGCAATAAATTTGCAAAGACCAAACTTTAGGGAATTTCACTAAACTAACCATAAATAATAAGACTTAAAAACATCATAAGAGTGTATTTAGGTTGCATGGAAACCCTGGGAATTAAAGTAGAAATGAAAAAGGAAAAGTTGAGTTGGTGGCCACTTTCTTGGGCCACATATGATCGTATCTACTACATACAGCCTGCAAGTAGACCCAGGTAAGTGACATAAATTTTCCTTCAACTTTGGCACCCTCTAGATCTTGGATTCTGTTACTTACCTTAGTCACCTATGGACTGTATATGCTACATACGAACCTATGTGCTATATATATATATTGTATGTGGACATAGGTTAGTAGAAAGACCCCACCATCAAATACATATTTGAATTAGCTTTACTATGATACCAATTTTGCCTTAATCCGATAATGGGGTGAAATGTTATGACCAAATTACTGAAGCACAGTCAACTCTTGGGATCTTCAACTCTGTCACTTACCTTAGCCACATATGGACCATATGTGCTGCATACAGACCTTAAGTTGGCTTGGTAAGTGACAGGGTCTTCAAATTCCTGCATCTAAGCCTCTGGACTTTAAGTTCTGGTACATGCTTTGGTCACATATGCCTGGTAAGTGCGACATATGCCCAAAAATGCCCAAGTAAGTAGCCAAGAAATTCATTTTTCATCTTTTTCTTTATTTTAGCATCAAAAACCTAATTTCCTACTAAACACTCCAAAAACTCATCAAATCTAACAAAATAGCCTTAAGTACATGCATATTCTCATAGTTTTAAGTGTCTAAATGCTATAAATTTATAGCACATCAGATATCTTTAGGAGACTTCTTTTATTTTGTTCCTTTCATACATATTATTTGATACCTTATGTTCTAAATTAGATTTCACTCTTTTGTACATAGATAGTAAGGACTATATTCCATGAGGCTAGAGATGCAAAGCCATCATCCTAAGAGAGAGCTCAGTCTAGATGGTGAGTTATGGGTCGTGGATAGGAACGAAGTACAGGATGGGAACGAGGATCTACCCCATCTAGAGGTAAACTAGAAGGATCTCCCCTGAGCCTCAGGTTGACCATGATGGATATTTAGGGCCTATTCAGGTTCCACAGAGTTCTACTACCACAATCTTTGAGGGATTGTTGATTCATTTGCTGACTTATTTGGAGGGTTTTTCTTTGAGTGCACCTGGTGTTCCTCCAACTCTGAGTATTGTACCTTTATCTATGCCAGAGTCTACCTATAGTTATCCTCCAGCTCTGAATGCAGATTCTTTAGTGGTACCGATATCTTCTTATGGTACTCCACAGATCTCGAGAGTTATTCCTCCTTCGATGCCAGTATAAGAGTATGGTATTCCAAGATCAATAGTTTATCCTCTATATTTGTTATCCTTTTGAGTGGATTCTTATCCTTGCAGATTCATTATGTCTCCTGTTATTGTGAGTATAATTATGTCTTATGAGGACCAAAAAAAGTTTGAGAGATTCACCCACTTGAGTCCACTCAAGTTTAGTGATGTTGTGGGAGAGGATGCGTATGAGTTCTTAATTGATTTGCAAGAGAAGTTTCATAACCTTGGATCTTTTGAGTTACCCAGGGTTACCTACACTACCAACTAGTTGAGAGATAACGCCAGGGATTGGAGAAGGTTACTTGTCTATTGCAGACCTATTGGTTCGCCAAAGATGACTTGGGATTAGTTTGTTGAGGCTTTTTTTGGATAGGTTTGTCACTTAGAGAAGTGCTGCATGGCTATTTCAATGTACGAGGCAAACTTCCATGATTTGCTAAGATATTCTTATACTAGTATTGCCATCGAGTCTGAGAAGATTTAGAAGTTTGTGAAGGGGTTGGATGTTTTACTTTATCTTTTTACAACCCAAATGGTAGTGACAGTGACATTATTTTAGAGTATAATAGACCAAGCTCAGATGACTAAATCTATTCTTCAAGCATCTAAGGGAGTCGCCCAAAGGGTGCGTCATTAGAGCAAGTTCAAAGGTCATACTTCTTGAGGTAGAGATTTAATAGGTTTTTATGGGTATCATGGTAGTACCGTACAGGCATCCTTGTAGGGTTTAAGAAGTAGGTCTTTTGGTTCAGCATCTTTGGGTAGTTGTTGTAGCTCAATTGTACCTCTCTCTATTAAGCAGGGCTATAGAATATGCTTTGTGTGTACTAAGGCTGGTCATTTGGACAAGAACTATCCCCACTGTGTTTTTAGGCCTACTTCTATATCGGTGGTAAGAGGTAAGAGTTGTACTAGAGGTGTACTAGTCAAAGGTAGTGGTAGTTCTTGTGGTATTAGTCGCAGGGATACTTAGTTCAGTGGTAGACATAGACAGTGCTATGCTATACTTGCTAGACTAGAGGTAGAGACTTACAATGCTATCACATGTATTATCTTAATTTAGATATGTATCTGTATTATTTGGTTTGGGGTGGACTTTCTCATATGTTTCTGCATATTTTTCTTTGGGTTTTGATTTTATTGAGCCTCTTGCCATGTTTATCTGTGTATCTACCTCGTAGGAGACTCTTTAGCAACAAATCAGGTGCACTAATCTTGTGTTGTGACCTTTGCTGGGAATGAGCTTGGGTAGATCTGATCATCCTAGGTATGGTAAATTTTGATGTCATCTCTTATATGGATTGGTTAGCTCCTTATCATGCCATCCTAGACTGTTATGCTAAGACTATGACTTTGGCTCCATTGAGTATGGCAAGGATAGCTTGGAAGGGTGTTCTTTATTTGGGTCCCAAGAGAGTTATGTCTTTCCTTTAGGCTCATTTCTTGGTTGGAAGGGGATGTTTGTCTTATCTGGCCCATATCCGTGATACTAGTATTATTTCCTTACCTTTTTTGGATTTCGTTTGTATCATCCTTGAGTTCATGGATGTTTTCTCTATAGATTTTCCTGGTATCCCTCTATATTGTGATACTGACTTTTCTATTAACGTTGATTCGAGCACCAAGACCATATCTATTCCTCCTTATAGGATGGACCTACATAGTTGAAGGAATTGAAGGATCAGTTGTAGTAGTTGTTGGATAAGGGATTTATCTGACCTAGTGTATTACCTTGGGGTGAGCCTATCTTGTTTGTTAATAAAAATAATGGGTGTATGCGTATGTGTATTGATTATCGACAGTTGCACAAAGTGGAAGTTAAGAATAAGTATTCTCTTACTCATATCGATGATTTATTTGATCAGCTCCCAAATGCTTTGGTGCTTTGGTATTTGATCATATAGAGATAATACCTCATTGGACTGTTGATGATATGGAAAGTCCCAAAGAAGAGATTTGAACCTCTCCCAAGCATGATATAGATTCTCATTTGGCTTTTGCTTAAAGTTTAAAATCTTATTGCATAGTCTCGTAGTCTTGCCAGATGGAAAGAAGCACAAGAGAAATTTCCAAGCCAATTCATCCTATGTCATGATAGAGCCTTTTGGCTAAGCGTTCAACCACTTCTTCGCTTCCCCTAAAAATAAGAAGGGGAAGAGTGTTAGCCTCACATAATCAGTGGACACTCTCGTAGGTATGAATGTGTCACTGATCTCCAAATTTTTTTGCAAGTCGACCAGTAGATCATTATATGACAACCCGATAAACTACCCATTGTTGTTCAAAAGTTTCACTACATTTTGATTCAGCCCACTTCTACCTCCGGTAGTGGGTCTTCAAATAATGGAGGTAATATTAGTTGTGAGTGAGATTGCCACTTTGCGTATGGTCCTGCGAGCTGGTGAATCTTTCTCCATAGGGGAAGGATAATCTTTTTCTTTCTGAATTTGAAGGGTTCTGTAAATAAGTACTGCTTCTCTCCTTTGTTGGTGTAAGCATTGATCAGGTTCAGGATCTGGTTCAACCAACTTTATATACCTTGCCAACTTACTATCTTTTGAAACTTGTGCCTGAAAATTCAAAAGCTAAGATCAAGTAATTAGAACTTAATCAAAAATCAAAACTAAAACTAAAGTGGTTTCCAACATACAAGTCCCTGGTAACGGTGCCAAAAACTTATTTTACCCAAATTCACACACAAGTGTACGTGGTCAACCCAAGTAATATAGTGGTCTTATGTAAAGCCAAGTATCAATCCCACAAGGACTAGTATTTAGAAACTATCCAAGTCTAGTTCAATTATTAAAATTTA
The DNA here is from genome assembly GCF_002878395.1 of Capsicum annuum. Lineage (NCBI taxonomy): Eukaryota > Viridiplantae > Streptophyta > Magnoliopsida > Solanales > Solanaceae > Capsicum > Capsicum annuum. Next base: position 176,925,475 of record NC_061121.1, on the reverse strand, counting down.
GTTAAGTGCAAATATAACCACAAGAATTGAGAGTTATAACTAAATGTAAACTTAAGAAGTGCGGTAACTTAAAAGTTCTTGAACAACAATGGGGAGAAAACCCAAGTTTAAGGCACAACAAACAATCATAATTAGCTATATAATATCTTTGATTAATTTAATTACCTTGGTTATTGGTTCACAAGATTTATACGGTGACTACGGTTCGTCATACCTCTAGTCAACTATCCAACTTATCCCCACAAATACATCGTTGAATGCGGATGCGGGCACTAATATAAATGCATTCATATTTCATCTCATAACTGAACTAAATAGGTCACTTAGGTCTTAGCCTCCTATATTCACGTTCTAAGTTTTAATAATGACAAACTAATGAGTAGAAATTTGCAGGATATTGAAGATCTATAATGATGGAAGGAGAGGATATTGACGATTCACCAAATATGCATAATCTCTAAGGAACCAATTCAAGATATCCAAGAATATCTCGCAAAAGGAAGAAAGCATCCAACAACAAGATGGCCAACACTAAACTTGGAACAATATAAATCATACAGAATCAATTCAAGATCTCTAACAAAATCTCGTAAAGGAATGAAAGCATCCAACTGTAACTTGACCGAAGCAAAAATTAGGAAAAAGCATGAATTGCCATAGGAGCAAAAGGAAAGAAGATCACAGACGTATCTGATACGAACGTGTGTAAGTACCGTGTTTGGACATACTATATGGTAACATTCCTTACTCAAGGAATCAATTCAAATCCTTGATTGGGACAAAATATCTTGGGTTTCCTTACAAACAGAAGTAGATAAAGAATATAAACGAGAGGACTCAAGATCGAATCACTTACGCAACTTCAAGAAAGAATCTCAAAGTGTCTCAATCTTAGTCTCACAAAGCTTTGTACTTCTTAGTCTACAATAGTTATATAAAGAATAGGATTGAGTCAAATTTGTTATACAAACTTAAGCTATGTCATAAGATCTTAAGAAAAAAATAAGTCTTCGAAACTTGTTTATCATTATTGTAATCGAGCCTGACCTTGAAAGATCTAAGGAAACTTTGAAACCCAAGGAGACTGGAAGTAGGCAACACATTGGTGTTTCGAACTAGGATAAATCTTCATGTCGTTAATTTAAAGTTAATTACTCACTTGTATATTTATTTAAGTCTAATATATTTTGTGATGTGTACTGATTTTTAGGCAAGTCGACTGTAAAGAATCAATTGTCGACTCACAGAAATTTTCAATTCACCCCCTCTTGAATTTGAATTTGTATCAGATTAGGTCTCACCAACTATGTTGATTAACCGCACATGAGCAGATATAGAATGGAAAACTATCAAATTCTCGATGCTCTTGTTAAAGATGGTCATTTCTCCACAAGACCACCATAATTTAGTAGACGACACTACTCCTATTGGAAGAACAAATTTAGAATCTTCATCCAATCAAAAGACTTTTAAGCATGGGTTGTCATTAAGAAGGGACCAAAGCCAATTTTAGGACTCAAGGAGAAGCAGAAGAATAATGACAAAGAATCGAGCATTACTGATATAGAAGATCTTGAGAGCTTTGAGGTCACCAAAGAACAATAAGAGATAATCTAAACTAATGCACGAGCTATAATTTTACTTCTCTGTGTAGTTAGTAGAGAAGAATACGACAAGATAGCAACCTGTGAGACTACAAAAGAGATGTGGGACAAATTAGAGGTAACCTATGAAGTAACCACCAAAGTCAAAAAGTCAAAGTTTGCTGCCCTAGTCAATGAATACGAGCTATTCAAGATGGAAGAAAATAAGAACATTAAAACAATGTTTGTCAGGTTCAGCAAAATCATATGCAAAGTGAAATAATTGGGGATGATCTATCCATATAGCCTGCAAGTCTAGACACTGGTTAGAAGTCTCTCAAAAGTTAGAAAAACTAAGACTGCCATTATGAAAGACGGAGATCTTAACAATATGACATATGATGATCTATAAGGTAATCTCATTGCATATGAATGAAATTATATCAACATGTACCACCATGAGGAAAAGAAGAAACTAGTAGCCTTCAATGCTACACCAACTAAAGAGGAGGACTTTCTGGAAGAAGCCAATAGGCGAAGGGATGACTCTCATAAATCGAGGAGTAAGGCCAATCATGATATAGAGACAACAAAAACCCCAAGGAGCCAAAAATAATGATTCCACTAGAAATGATAATCGTTATTATCACTAGGGAAGGCCTAGCCATTTTAAACAAAACAGTCCATAATTAAGAAGAAGATTGTCTAGAAAGAATCAGGTAAGACCCCATAAAGTTCTTAGCTTAAATCAGTCCTTTAGGTTTGTCAAGGGGTCCCAGACTTAGAATATTTTAGCTAAGTATTCAGACTTAGAGTCATTTTAGCCCTCAAAAGTTGGAAATCTTATTTCATGGCCTTGACGCCCATTAAATGTGGATATTTAGGTTGATTCATGATTAGGAACGTCCGTAGGTGTTTTTGGACAAGTTTCAGATTTTTCGAACTTTGTTTGAAGCTCTTTTGAAATCCCAAAATAGTGGATCAATGCGATCTTGGCGCGCCGCGTTGACTATTGCATTGATGAATATTTTTCATAGCTCTCAACGTCAATTTCTAGTGAGTCAACATAGACTCAACGCGATGCGTTGGCTATCACATCGATGCCAATGACACGATGCGTTGATCTGCACGTCGATGGTATAATTTTTCAGTCATTAAAAGACCATTTCCTTGGGGGTATTTAGGTCTTTTACCCTCAACCTCCAGTCCCAAAAACATGAAATTAATCATTTTAGGGAGCAAATAAACTCATTGTTTCACAAATTTGCTCAAGAACAACACCTTAGAAGCTTTAATTTTAAATCAAGAACTCAAGATTCCAACATTAATTTTCAGAAATTCCTTAACTAAGGTATGTGATGTGTTCATCCAAGGGTTAATTCCACCCCTGGTGTCTAAGAATCTCCTTTAAAGTTCATATAGAGTGATTTCATGATTTCCATGAGTTGACTTAAAGTGTATTCATGATTTATTGCAGGAGTCATGTAGAGTTAATTGATATGTGTGCTTTATCATGTGAATTCAACTTAAAACTCTTGGAATTATGTAATTGGAATTGAATCACGTTGCCTACATGCTGTTTTAGTATTATGTGCATATATTATACCCCACAAGTGTTTGATAAATTATCAATGTGAGTTGAATAGTGAAATTACATCATGTTTAGCATGTATGCAAGTGTGTGCTTGAATGCCCAAATGAATGAATGATGACTAAGTAGCTAGTTACCATGTCTCAAGAATTATGCCATGTCTTTTAAGTTTATGCTATCGAGTTCTGGTGGTATTTAATACCTGACAATTTAGCTGTTTGTATAGAGCCATGGTTAGTCACAGAGAAGAATCAATCATGTCTCAATCAGTAGAATTTAGTCAGTTAATAAAATTCAATAGTATTCTATCAGTTCACGAAATCAGTGAACTCAGTTCAATTTATTCATACAATACGATCAGTAACAATTCAATCTAGCCTAGTACAATTTAGAATTCAGTCTAGTGTCTATTCACTTAGGAGTAGGATTCAGCACCGAGTGAAACCAAGGATGGGGACTCACTTGCCAGTAGAGGGTGAAATCCTTGAGAGCAGTCCTTGCATTCTAGAACTATGTAGCCAGCGTAGGTTAAGACATTAACCTGCCAATTAAGGGTTGATGAGGTTATCTACCTGCCAGTTAAGAGTACCACCATTCTCATTCAGAGTCCATACCAGATGAGGGTGACTTAGCACTTGTCCTTACCCGTGGCACGGTATTGACACTCTTACAAATGGGGTCACAGGTTAGACCCCAGATCAGTTAGAGAAGGGGCATATCAGTTAGATAATTACTTTCCACAGTCTCAGTTTCAGATTCAGTCTCAGTATGGAACTTAGTTCACTTCCATAGATTCAGGACTATCATGCACAGTCACTCAGCTTGGTATGGGACTTAGTATAGTTCCACAGAATCAAGACTGCTAGATACAGTCATTCAGTTACCAGTAATCTAGTATTCAGTGTTATGATGATCTCAGTACAATTTACATATTCATGCATCTACTCTTATTTAGTCATACTTATGTTTTTTAGTTATTATTGTTTATGCATGTGAACCCATGCATTTTAAACTACCTCACTGAGCATACCAGTACATTCAAAGTACTGACGCATGCTTTTCTTTTGTGCTATGATGTCTTATATCATAGGTTCAGACGCACAGGATCTCGAGCACCCTTAGCAGATTTTTAGCAGTTAGTGTAGTGGTGAGTCCTCATAGTTCAAGGACATGGTGGTTTTAAAAATTTTAGTATTATTTTTAGAAGTCAAAGTTAGCTGGGGGCTTGTTCCATCAATTCCATAGTTCAGATAGTTAGAGGATTTTTAGACTAGAGTATTTTCAAATAGTTGTTCAGTTTTTCAGTATTTATATTCAGTTTTGGTACTTTGATACTGCATTAGGATTTATTTACAGATTTGAACCTTATGGTATATGTTTCGCCTATTTTCTGCAATCCTTACAGTATTTATTATACAGTTATTGCAGCAGGTACTAGTCATGGGTTAGCTTGTGGTCCTTTAGGATTATGAGCACCGTGTAGCATCTAAGGTACAAACTTGGGGAGTTACAAACATGGTATCAGAGCCTAAGGTTCAACAGTGTCCTAGAAAGTCTTAAAGTCGCATCTAGTAGAGTCTTGTGTATGGGTGTGTTGCGCGCCACGCTTTTGGACCAGAGGCTACGAGATGTTATTTTGAAAAGTTTCCCTTCTTTCAGTATTCATGTCATGAGAGTGAGCATGAGCTCTAGTTACACTCTCTTTCTAATCCTAGCTTCTTTTTTATTTATAGAATATTCCTCTAAAGAGGACTCAGGGAAGAGGAACAGGAGACCAGACAGCCCCTCAGACCATCCATCCAGATTATTTAGGCGAGCATGTCTCCCATGCAGATTTTAGAGCAGCCTTCACCACCCTAGTTCATTCTATAATAGCCCAGAATAAATGTTCAGCTACTGTTTCGGCCAATCTATTGGCCAATACTACTACTGCCAGGATTCAGGACGTCACCTAAATGAACCCTCTATCATTTACTGAGTCTAAGTCAGATGAAGACCCTCAGGAATTTCTTGATTAGGTGCAGTAAGTTACCAATATTATGGGGATGATGGCTAGTAAGAGTGCTGAGTCAGCTGTATACCAACTGTAGGATGTGGCTCACTCATGATTTAAATAGTGGATGGGAGATAGGGCCGTAGATACAGGGCCCATAGAGTGGGAGGAGTTTGCCATTGCTTTTCTGGATTGGTTTTTTCCATTAGAGTTGAGGGAATCGAAGGTTCTGGAATTTATCAATCTAAAGTAGGGAAACATGATGGTGAAAGAGTATTCTCTAAAGTTTAATCAATTAGCCAGATATGATCCTCATGTGGTAGTAGATAGCAGGTCTAAGATGAACAAGTTTGTGTCTGTAGTGAATGATAGTGTGGTTAAAGAGAGCAGAACTACGATGCTGATTAGTGAGATAAAGTTGTCAAGGCTGATGGTCCATGCACAGCAGATAGAAAAGCAAAATAACAAGGAGAGAGAGAAGCAGAACAAGAGAGCTAGAACAGGTAGTTTCAACTTTGCTCAGCCTAAGTCAGAGGGCGGGAATCATTCTTATTTTTTCCCAAAATCTTTTGTCCCAGGTCCTTTCTTAGCCAGTGCTCCTATGGAAAAATTCAGAGACAACAATAGGGATAGGGTATCAGGTCCTAAACCCCAAGGCAGTGTTAGCAGTACTCGAACTAATCCTCTTTGTCAGAAGTCTGATAGAAACTACCAAGGTATCTATAGAGAAGACAACAATGTGTGTTTCAAGTGTGGTAAGCTAGGCCACAGAGTCAAAGATTATCCCCAGTCAGGTTCTTAGGGTCAGTATAACCGTCCTCCAGCTCAGTCCGATCACTCGAACAATAGGGTGTCACTTTCTGTGCCACCGGTTGGCAACGCCTAAATAGACTCTATGCTCTTTAGTCCCAACAGGATCAGTAAAGTTCTCCCGATGTGGTCACTGGTATGTTACAAGTGTATTATTTTCATGTTTATGCTTTTCTAGATCAAGGAGCCTCTTTGCCCTTTGTTACTCCTTATATAGCTATTGACTTTAGAGTCATTCCCAAAATCCTAGCAAAGCCTTTCTCAGTCTCTACTCTAGTGGTTTTGGAAAGGTCAGCTGAAAAACTTCATCTCTAAAAGCCCGGCTCGCGAAGCGCCCGACGGGTATATCGGAATTGTTTAGTTATGGTATCTCAGAAAGTCACTTCAGTAGACTTAGTCAAATTAGAGATGATTGATTTTGATGTCATTCTCAGCATGGATTGGATTCATTGCTGCTATGCCTCAGTTGACTGCAGAAATAGAATTGTTCAATTTTAGTTTCCAAATAAACCCATCCTAGAGTGGAGGGCTAGTACTTTAGGACTAAGGGGTCAACTTATTTCTTACCTTCGGGCTAGAAAAATGATATCTAAGGGTTGTGTCTACTATCTCATTCGAGTCCAGGACTCTAGTTCAGAAACCCTTACTCTTGAATTAGTGTCAGTAGCATGTGAATTCCCAAATGTGTTTCCCAAAGATCTTCTTGTAGTTCCCCCCAAAAGGGAAATTGATTTCAAAATCGATCTTCTCCCAGATACTCAACCCATATCTATCCCTCCATACAGAATGGCTTCAGCAGAACTCAGAGAATTAAAGGAACAATTAAAGGATCTCTTATATAAGGGGTTCATTAGATCCAGTATGTTCTCGTGGGGTGTACCAATTTTATTCATGCATAAGAAAGAAGGTTCTCTCAGAATATGTATTGACTATCGTCAGTTAAATATAGTCATGGTCAAGAACAAGTATCCACTCTGAAGAATCGATGACTTGTTTGACCAACTTCAGGGTGCCAGTTACTTTTCTAAGATAGACCTCAGATCAGGCTATCATCAGCTCAGAGTCAGAGAATGTGACATCCCAAAGAAAGATTTTCAAACTTGGTATGGTTACTTTGAATTCTTAGTTATGTCCTTTGGTCTTACCAATGCCCCAGCAGCTTTCATGGACTTGATGAACCTTGTGTTCAAGTAGTACTTGGACATGTTCGTCATTGTCATCATAGATGACATTCTTTTTTACTTCCATAGCGAATGCGATCATCCATACCATCTCAAAATAATATTATAGACTCTCAGAAACCATCAGCTATTGCCAAATTCAGTAAGTGCAAATTTTCACTAAGGTTAGTAGCCTTCCTTGGCCATATAATTTCCAGTTATGGCCTTAGAGTTGATCCTCAAAAGACTGAGACAGTGACAAACTAGCCCAGACCCATCTCTCCCTTAGATATCAGGAGTTTCTTGGGTTTGGCCACCTATTACCAATGGTTTATTGAGGGATTTTTGTCTATTGCATCCCCTATGTCCAGATTGACTCAGAAGAAAGTCAAATTTTAGTGGTCAAATTCTTATGAAAAGAGTTTCCAGGAGTTGAATACTCGACTCACTACAACTTCAGTTTTGACCTTACCCGATGGTTCAAATGGCTTTGATGTGTATGGTGATGCCTCCAGAGTTTGCTTGGGGTGTGTTCTAATGCAGAGAGGTAAGGTCATAGCCTATGCCTTTAGGCAGCCTAAAACCCATGAGAAGAACTATCCTACTCATGATCTTGAGTTAGCAGTAGTAGTTTTTGCCTTAAAGGTTTGGAGGCACTATTTGTATGGTATACACGTTGATGTGTTCATTGATCATAAGAGCTTGTAGTATGTGATATATCAAAAAGATTTAAACCTTCGTTAGAGAAGGTGGCTGGAGTTGTTGAAAAACTATGACATGAGTGTCTTGTATCATCTGGACAAGGCCAATGTAGTGGCCAATGTTCTCAGTAGAATGTCTATAGGTAGTGTTGCTCATATTGAGGATAGTAAGAAGAAGTTAGCTCAGCTAGATATTCACTTTTTCAATTCAGCAGAAGGTAGTGTATGGGTGCAGATTAGTTCAGAATTATCCCTGGTTTTTAAGGTAAAGAAAAAGCAAGATAGGGATCCTAATTTAGTCAAGTTGAATGAGTTAGTTAAAGATCAAAAAGTAAAGGTTTTCTCCCAAGGGGGAGATGATGTTTTGTGTTGTCAGGGTCAGCTATATGTGTCAGGCATAGATAACTTAAGGCAACAAATTCTTACAGAGGCATATGGTGCACGCTACTCCATTCATCCAGGGGCCACTAAGATGTACCATAATTTTCAGGAGATTTATTAGTAGAGTGAGATGAAGAAATATATTGCAGAGTTTGTGGCTAAGTGCTCAACATACTAGTAAGTTAAAATTGATCATCAGAAGCCTAGTGGGTCTATGCAATTGTTCAGCATTCCCACTTGGAAATGGGAAGAAGTGAACAGGGAATTTGTGAAGGGTTTGCCTCGTACTCGTCGTCAGCATATAGGACATAGATGTTTAGAAAACCCTCTCTTATGAAGAGATTCCAGTCGAAATCCTTGACTACCAGATTCTTAGACTGAGGAATAAAAAGTCCTTCTAGTCAAAGTTCTTTGGCGAAATCAGTCCGTTGAGGGAGCTACTTGGGAAGCAGAAGTAGACATGCGGACCAAGTATGCTCACCTCTTCTCTGCAAACTCAGACCTAGTCCAAGGTAATAGCTTTTCTTAAGCTTATTCACTTTCATGTCTAAATTTTAGTTATAATACTTGGTATTATTCACCATTGTATGTTCAATCATATATTCATGAGTCAGTTCAGTCTTGTATTCATGCATCAGATATCCATGTTCAGCACGATAATTCAGTGTATCAGTAATCTCAGTCATGAAACCATGCTTTAGTTGTGCATGCCCAGTGCCTAAGTCCGGTCCCTCGGGATTCTCAATTTAAGCAATTTCATTCGAGGCAAATATCCCCAAGGGGGAGATAATGTAAGACCCAATAAAGTTCTTAGCTTAAATCAGTCCTTTAGGTTTGTCAAGGTGTCCCAGACATAGAATATTTTAGCTAAGTATACATAATTAGAGTCATTTTATCCTTTGAAAGTTGGCAATCTTATTTCATGGCCTTTACTCCCATTAAATATGGATATTTAGGTTGATTCATGATCAAGAATGTCCGTAGGTGTTTCTGGACTAGTTTTGGATTTTTTGGACTTTGTTTGAAGCTCTTTTGGAATCTCAAAATAGTGGATCAACGCGATCTTGGTGCGCTGCGTCGACTATCGCATTGATTAATGTTTTCCTCAGCTCCCAGCATCAATTTCCAGTGAGTCGACAAGGACTCAATGTGATGCATTGGCTATTGCATCGATGCCAATGACGCGGTGCGTCGGTCTGCACGTCGATGGTATAGTTTTTCAGTCATTAAAAGACCGCATCCTTGGGGGGTATTTAGGTCTTTTCCATCAACCTTCAGTTCCCAAAATACAAAATTAATCACTTTAGGGAGCAAATAAACTCATTCTTTCTCAAATTTGCTCAAGAACAAAACCCTAGAAGCTTCAATTAGAAATCAAGATCTCAAGATTCCACCATTAATTTTCAGAAATTCCTTAACTAAGGTATGTGAAGTGTTCATCCAAAGGGTTTCTTCCACCGTTGGAGTCCAAGAAACTCCTTTAAAGTTCATCTAGAGTGATTTTTTAATTTCGATGAGTTGAATTAAAGTGTATTCATGATTTACTGCAAGATTTATGTAGAGTTAATTGATATGTGTGCTTTATCATATGAATTCATGTTGAAACTCTTAGAATTATGAAATTGGAATTGAATCACATTGCTTACATGTTGTTTTAGTATTATGTGCATATATTATGCCCTACAAGTGTTTGATGAATTGTTCATGTGAGTTGAATAGTGAAATTACATCATGTTTAGCATGTATGCAAGCGTTTGCTTGAATGCCCACATGAATGAATGATGACTAAGTAGTTAGTTACCATGTCTCAAGAATTATGCCATGTCTTTTAAGTTTATGCTATTGAGTCCTGGGGGTATTTAATACCTGATAATTTAGCTACTTGTTTAAAGCCATGGTTAGTCACAGAGTAGAACCAGTCATGTCTTGATCATTAGAATTTAGTCAGTTTGCAGAATTCAATAGTATTCCATTAGTGTACAAAAATTAGTGAACTTAGTTCAGTTCAGTTATACAGTACGATCAGTAACAGTTCAGTCTAGCCTAGTACAGTTTAGAATTTAGTTCGGTGTCTATTCAGTTGGGAGTAGGATTCAGATTTGAGTGAACCCAAGAATGGGGACTCACCTGCCAGTAGAGGGTGAAATCCCTAGGAACAGTCCTTGTATTCCAGAACTACGTGGCCAACGTAGGTTGAGACATCAACCTTCCAGTTGATGGTTGATGAGGTGATTTACCTGCCAGTTGAGGGTACCACCTTTTTTTATTCAGAGTACTTGCCAAATAAGGGTGACTCAACACTTGTCCTTGCCTGTGGCACGATATTGACACCCTTCCAACTGGGGTTATAAGTTGGACCCCAGATCAGTTAGAGAAGGAGAATATCGGTTAGATGATTACTTTCCACAGTCTCAGTTTCAGATTTAGTCTTAGTATGGAACTAAGTTCAGTTCTGTAGATTCAGGACTGTCAGGCACAGTTACTCAGCTCAGTACGGGACTCAGTATAGTTCCACAAAATCAAGACTGTTTGATACAGTCATTCAGTTACCAGTAATCAATTTTTCAGTGTTATGATGATCTCATTACAGTTTACATTTTCATGCATGTACTCTTATTCAGTCATACTCATGTTATTCAGTTATTATTATTCATGCATGTGAACCCATGCATTTCATCCTTCCTTACTGAGCATAACAATTTATTCAAAGTATTGATGCATGCTTTTCTTTTGCTCTATGATGTCTTATATCATAGGTTCAGATGCACAGGATCCTGAGCACCCTTAGTAGTTCAAATTTTCAATAGTCAGCATAGTGGTGATTCCTCATAGTTTGAGGACATGGTGGTTTTCAGTATTATTTTCAATAGTCGGAGTTAGTTGGGGGCTTATCCCATAAACTCTACAGTTCATATAGTTAGAGGCTTTTCAGACTAGATTATTTTTAGATAGTTGTTCAATATTTCAGTACTTATATTCAGTTTTGGTACTTTGATACCGCATTTAGATTTATTTACAGATTTGAACCTTATGGCATATGTTTCACCTATTTTCTGCAATTCTTACAGTATTTATTACACAGTTATTGCAGTAGGTACCAGTCATGGGTTAGCTTATGGTCCTTTGGGATTATGAGCACCGTGTAGTATCTGGGGTATAGACTCGAGGCATTACAAATCAAAATTTTAAGCCTGGAGTGATGAAGATAAAACTGAAGAAGAAACAAAAGCAACCAATACGTGCTTCAGGGAAAAAGGTGAATCTAGTGAGAAACATGCCAACAAAAGATATAAAAAGGGAATATGGGTCATTGATAGCGGATGTTCCAGACATATGACTAAAAAAATAAAACTTCTATGGTCTAAGGAAAATAGAAGGGGGATCAGTCAGATTTGGTGATAATTCTAGAGGCAACATCATAGGAGTCGGCTCAGTAAAGCTCAACTCCTCATGTGAACTTATTGAATTATATTTGGTGATAATTCTAGAGGCAACATCATAGGAGTCGGCTCAGTAAAGCTCAACTCCTCATGTGAACTATGTGATGCTGGATTTGGAGTCTTCTTCAAAGTTGAAAGTTGCTCCATTAAATATGATAAAAAAGATATCTGTTTCATCGGTGAATGTGTTGATAATATTTATGTCTTAAATAGTCTTGATTTTGCTATCTTAACCTGTCTCACTATACAAACCAATAATACTTAGTTGTGGTACAGAAAGCTTGGGCATGCCAGTATATATATCACTGAGAAACTATCCAGACTAGAACTGGTGAAATGTCAGCCAAAACTCAAGTTTGAAAAGGATCACATCTGTGATGGCCGCCTATTGGGTAAACAAACTCAAATGTCATTCAAAGTCAAGGACATTGTCTCTACTACCAAAACCCTTCAAACAATCTACATTGATCTATTTGGCCCCACAAAGACCCGAGTATTCGTGGAAAAATATATGTTTTCATTATTATTGATGATTATTCTCTTTTCACTTTGGTAATGTTTCTTTCTCATAGACATGAGGCTTTCATAAACTTTGAGATCTTTTTTAGAAAATTACAGAGAGAAGCTAGACAACTTATCACCTATGTCCACAGTGATCATGGAGGAGAATTTCAAAACAAGTCTTTTGAGGAATACTGTGCTCAAAATGGATACTCTCAAAACTTCTCATCACCTCGGTCTCCTTAATAAAATGGTGTGGTGGAGCAAAAGAATTGGTCTCTCTAGGAAACTACTAGGACTAGGTTGTTAGAACACAATCACCTAGACTATTTTTGGATAGAGACAGTAAGAACATCATGTCACATTATCAAAAGATACCTCGTTAGACCTATTCTAAAGAAGACGCCTTATGGGCTGTAGAGAGGAAAGAAACTAAATATCAGCTACTTTCATCATTTTGGATGTAAATAATTCATCCAAAACAACAGTAAGAATAACTTGGGAAAATTTGATCCATGAAGTAACAGAGGTATTTTTCTTAGATACTCTCCCACTAGCCCCACTTATTGGGCTTATAATAAAAGAATAATATGTTTTGAAGAATCTATGTATATTTTTTTATGAAACTAATCATCCTCCTATGAGCTTAAGTATTAATGAAGAACAGGTGAGTGATCCACGATCTGGAGCTAATGCTTACACAATTCCCAGGATAATACAAACAATAGTCGTTTACATCCCCCCTTCTTTTTATTTACTTACCCGTCCTCTCTTCTCCTTTTCTGTCCCTTTAAAATCCAACTCCACTCTTCTCCCATGATCAGAACTTGTTGCATGTCCAATGTTTCCAAATCCCTTCTTAAAGCTCTCTCTGACAACCCTATTCTCCTCCTTAAGTCTTCTGACGTATCCTTATTAGATTCTCAATAGTATACTCTCATCAAAAGACATTGTCCTGCTCCCAGCCCAACCCCGTCTACCAAGAAACCTCAAACTACCTCTCTCAATTCCTTTCCTTCTAAGGACATGCATAAGTTCTAGACATTCTCTTAGAAATAAAAATTTTCTAACTTCAAAAGCTACTCCATTATACGCGATCACATAATCAATCTCTATCAATTAAAAAATGCCTTCTGTAATGTCAGTCACTTCTTTAAATTTCAAGATTTATACCTAATTTTTCGTCTCTATGGAATTTAGGTTTATGAGGATCTAGTGTACGTATTTTATGCAAATCTCCATATCTCTCCTAATAATGGTAAACTTGAGACTCTTTTTCTTGGTACAAGAATCATCCTGAATGATTTTCTATGCAAGAAAGTATTTTACGCAAAGTTCTCTGGTCTGATTTCTTTAATGAATAGTACCTAGCCCAAAGATTTGAGGTGAGTTTTGATGAAGAGAAAAGGATTCTTTTTGACCCAGACATAATATCATCCAATTTTTGTCCTCTGTCCCTGTGTTTCAAGTATCACATCATAGCCTATATAACCACTACCACACTGATTCCAAGGAAAGCATCCCTCAGCAACACCACCTTTCATGATGTATTTATCCTGTACTTTCTGGTTAAGAAACATAAGAACAATTGAGCAACCTAGATTCGTGAGTATATACTTGAAAGTTTAGTGCATGTTCATGCCTTCGCCAATTTACTATATGGCCTGTTAATTTATCAGATTCTTTTGTACTACTCTATTGATATGTCTGCTTACCCCTCGGTAGAAGTCATTTCTACTTATGAATCCAAAAATTTTGCCAATATGGGCTATGTTTTGGTTGATAATGAATGGTGCAAGAAGGATTGTGGCTGAGCAAAATTTGAACTCCCTAAGGTAAGTAAGTCTATTTATAACCCCATGATTACTATGTTGAAGGAAATGACGGAAATCAAAGATTGCTTCACAGCTATTGAGAAAGGTATGCAACTGATTTAGGAGTCGACTTCTAAACTTATGGACCTTGGGAAGAGTACCAACACTAAAATAGGTGTGGTCTGGTTAAATCTCGATGGGTTCAAATAGGAGGGCATCAAGTTGTATACTCGAGTGTTCACCTGCATGGACTCCCTGAAGACCCAAGTCAACTTTTCCAATAATGATCTTGCTATTTTTATTCAAAACTCCTACTTCTCCTTCTTTATAAACATTGAGAAATCCTATTACAAATTCTATCATAACATGCGCAATACCCTAACATACTTTCTAGCTAAGAGGTAAATGATGACTTTTTATTCAAAAGGGGGTCATATCCCTTGTTTTTGATGGGTTATAAGAAAATATTTTTAACACACTATTTGCCAACTTTCCTTGTTTTTCTAGATCTTGGTACTTAATTAAATTGTCTCTCTTCTATATGTCTACTATTCTTACTGCTATGTTGTTCTTTTTGATTTTGCCAAATGAGGGAGAAAGACAAGAACCTACAAGTTCGAGGAGCAAGTCGACTATCAAAAGGAAAGATTCGAATAATGCTCAAGGAATAGAAGAAGAACAAAAGTGCCTACAAGTTAGGGAAAACAAGTGGACTACTTTGACAGAGAAATCAACTGTTGTTTAATGCTTATTTGTCATTACCAAAAAGAGGAGATTGTTTGCCTCTTATAGTCATATTTTATGTTTTAATAAAGACAAACTAATGAGTAGCCATTTGAAGGATATTGGAGATCTTTAATGATGAAAGGAGAGGATATTGAAGATACTCTAAAGATATAGAATCTCTAAGGAATCAATTCAAGATATCTGAGAATATCTCATAAAAGGAAGCAAGCATCCAACAGTAAGATGGCAGGCGCTAAACTTGGAATAATATAAATCATACAAAATCAATTTAAGTTCTCCAAGAAAATCTCACAAAGAAAAGCAAGCATTTAACAGTAACCTAATCGAAGCAAAACTTTGAAAGAGCATCAATCACCATAGAAACATATCTAATATGGACGTGTTTAAATACTATGTATAGATATACTATACAGTAATATTGCTCAATTAAGGAACCAATTCAAATCCTTGATTGGGATAAAATCTCTTAGGTTTCCTTATGAAGAGAAGCAACTGAAGAATATAAAAGAGAGGACTAAAGAACGAAACACTTATGCAACTTCAAGAAAGAATCTCAAAGTGTCTCAATCTTAGTCTCACAAATATTTGTACTTCTTAGTCTACAATAGTTAAATAAAGAATAGGATCGAGTCAACTTTGTAATACAAACTGAAGCTGTTTCACAAGATCTGAAGAACAAAATAAGTCACTAAAACTTATTTATCATCATTGTACTCGAGCCCATCCTTGAATGATCTAAGAAAACTTTAAAACTAAAGAGGACTGGAAGTAGGAACCACATTGTTGTTCCTAACTAGGATAAATCTTTGTGTCTTGAATTTAAAGTTAATAACTTATCTATTTATTTAAATCTAATCTATTTTGTGAAGTGTATTTATTTGCAGGTAAGTCAACTGTGAAGTTTCAATAGTCGATTCACAAAAATTTTCAATTCCCCCCTCTTTAATTTAATTAGGTATATTCCTATCCTAAATACTTTCATAACTTCAATTCTAAGAGATTACGATCCTATTCTATGTATCCCATATTCTATCCTATCCTTTTTTCTTCGGGTTCATAAAAGAAGTAAACATGTATTCTATGGGTTGCAAATTATTAAAAAAGAAATAAAAGGATAATTAAACAACCAACAATTATAAATAACCAAAATCAATTCAATTCATAACAAGAGTAATCATGTTCTTGGCCTTAACCCCCAAAAAGGGTGTTTAGCTGCTCATTGACATACACGTAATCACGATAGATGAATCCATGTTATAATCAATAAAAAACTAAATTAAAGAAATAAAAATACTATTTTAAAATTTCTACAGTGTATTTCAAAGACCTAAGTTCATCCAAGGTACCAAACACAAGACTAGGAGTGTCCTATTGATACTAGGCCAACATTGGCTATTTTTGATTTGCCTACATGCTACGCCCCTATCGCGGTGTCTAGGAAGAGTGGAACGCTGATATCATAACTAACTACTGTAATTGACATTCTACAATGAATCCAAGGGTGTGCCATGCCCTTATCACGGTGCGTAGCATCCATGTCACGCCAATGAATATAGAAATTCCATATTTTGAATGCCTTGTCCCATGAATTTATCCTTCATGTCCAAGATTTGTGGTGACTTTTTATCTTGATTTATAGATTTTTTATCCATTTATAATCTTGATCAACTCACCTAGATTATTATAACAGTAAACACCACGAATTAGAGCTCAAAACAACATAAAATCCACTAGGATGAACTAGAAAAAAACATATCTCAATCTAAAAGTACTAGGTTTTGCGTTTGAACTTAAACTTCACGTTTTGACACCTAAATCATTATACACACAAACACTAAAAACACATAATTAAACACTTAGACACTCATTTATTCAAAGATTAACTCAATAAGCACACAAGAAGTCCTCAAAACAAGGCTAAACAATGTCGTATTACAAAATTTTGGTGCATGAATCCACCTAAGATCCCCTAGATATGTTTTGGAATTTTTGGAAGCTATGTCCTACTTGATGGAGCATATTTGAGCTCATCAATTTGATGATGTTGGGTTGAGAGGATCGGAGGTCGAGTTTCTATTTCAATGGTCGGTAGTTGGGTGAGACTGATTTTGGAGGAGGCTTATTATTCTAGGTATTCCATCCATTTGAAAGTCACTAAGATATATCATTACTTGAGATAGCACTACTAGTGGGGTGGTATAAGGAAGGATGTAGCATATTTTGTAGCTCGTCTCCTATGTTTCCATTAGGTGAAGGCCGAGTAGTTAAGGCTTGGTGGTTTAGTTCCAAGGTTACTCATTCTCGAGTGTAAATAGGACTAAATCACTATGGAATTTATGATTGGTTTACCTCATACTTCTCGTGGATATGATAGTGTTTAGGTTATCATGGATTGATTAACCAAATTTTCTCATTTTATTTTAGTTCAGGTTTCTTTCAGTGCGAAGAGGTTGGCCCATTTTGATATTTTTGAGATAGTTCATCTTTAAGGTGGCCAGTGTTGAGCATCTCATATCGAGGTTCTATGTTCACATATCACTTTTGGAAGACTTTTTAGGAAGAGTTGGGTACCTGAGTTTATCTTAACATAACTTTTCACCACCCAGATCGTCGATCAGTTTGAATGGACTATTCAGGTTTTGGAGGATATAATCTACACTTGTATTTTGGACTTTAGAGCTTAGTGGGAGTAGCATATAGATTTTGGTAGAGTTTGCATCTAATAATAGCCACCATTTTGGTATTGAGATGGCTCCTTTCGAGGCTTTGTATGGTGGCATTGTCGCTCTCTAGTTGGTTAGTTTGAGATTTTTGAGATTAGACCTTGTGGTATGGACTTGCTTTATAATTTTTTGAATAGAGTTTGGATCATCAAGGATAGATTTCGAGTAGCTCAGAGTAGGCAGAACTGCTATGCGGATTGTATACTTCGTGCCTTAAAATTTGGTATTGGTGATCGAGTATTTTTTTAAGTGTCACCTATAAAAGGAATGATGAGGTTTGGGAAGAGGGAAAAGCTTAGCCCCAGGTATATTGGACCTTTTGACATTCTTCAAACTATTGGGGATGCGGATTATGAGTTAGTATTACCCCTAGATTTATCAGTTGTCCATCTAGCTTTTCATGTTTCCATGCTTTGGCATTACATTCTGAATTAGTATTATGTCATTCATTGGGATTCAGTCCAGTTATATGAGAGATTGTCTTTTATTGAGAATCCCGTCTTCATTCTAGCTAGGGATGTTAGACGGTTGCATTCTAGAGATATTCTAGTGGTTAAGGTCCAGCTGATACATCGACCTATAGATGAGGCTACTTGAGAGGTTGAGTCTGATATGTGTGGTAGTTATCCCTAGCTTTTGGCTACTTTAGGTATTTCCCTTGCCTATAGTTTGAGGACTAACTAGATTTTTAGTGGTGGATGATGTAATGACTTGGTTTTTTTTGGTGATTTTTGTAAATTATTCATTTCTAAGTGATTTGACCATTTTACCCCACTTTGTGGTTGCTTTGTGGTATTTTTGAGGTATTGGGATGATTGGTATATTTTCCAATGCAATTTTATATGATTTGCGCGAGTTTGTGATTTTTGGAGGTTAAAAGGGCTTTATAGTTGACTTTAGTCAACATTTTGTTGTGTTGTGAGTCAGGTGGAAAAATGATTTGTGCCAGTGGATCCAAAACATTAATTTTAGGTTTGTAACATGGTTGGTGTGATTTTACGGGTTTTATATCTTAGTTTGACCCTCGGTCTGGAAAGTTGTGAAATTTAGTCTTAGGGGGTCAATTTTGTGAAAATAGTGTTTTTTGAAAATATGATTTTGCCATTGAGTTTGAAGCATAGAATTTGATAGGAAAGCATAGGTTATTTGTGTTCTTGGTATTCCAAATAAATCTAAAGAGGTCCGGAGGTCTCCAGTTGATACACCACTCAGTTGGCGCATCCACTTAAACTACCTGTCGATTTCTTAATCGACTTGTGTAAACCAATGAGTATCGTTTAAGAGGCCTTGAGTCCGCTTTAGCGATTGTTGCTTAAGCAGACATTGTCCTCTTAAGCAATGCCTGGGTGGTTTGAATACTCAATTTTTTCAAATTTTCACTATTTTTGGCACTTAAAGCATTGGGTTTTAGAGTTTTTGGGAGATTTCTTCTATTTTCAATCTTGGATAATCTCCACATCTATATTTTAGTTATTTTTCTTTGGTTTTTGTCATTTAAATCTTGTTAAACCTCGATTTCAAAAGTGGAATTTGGGAATTTTGGTTCGAAATAATAGAGACTCAAAGAGTCAGAATTATTCTTGATTTAACATATAATGGGACCAATGAGACCCACACTTCACCTTCGAAGTAGCCGACATTCGTGACATAAAAGGACAAATTGCTTAGAAGACTTTAATCAAAAGTAATGGACCCACCTTATCAGACAAATGGATAAGAAAATCTGAGGCTTTCAATAAGACTGAAGAAAGAAGATTTTCATTATCTGGATTTTATCCTTTGAAGTTTATAAAAGGCTCTTGATTATTTCTTGTAAGGCATAAAAAAATTTTCACTCAAAAATTTTCTCTTAGTCTTGCTGTTTAGTAATCTTTTGTGGTAATCTCTTGTGAAGAATCATTCAGTGTAATCAGTATGGAGCTTATCTGCTCATTATCATCAATATAATCCTCTACACTTTTCAAGAGTTATCTTTTCAGAATTTTTTACTTTCAGTTTTTACTTTCTGCACCTTTCGATCCATTTTATGGTATCAGAGCCATGTTTTTGAATATTAGCATGAGTGGCTAAATTCTTACGTCTAGGATAAGGACTAAATTCTGATTATGGTATAACTATTTCTATTTAACCTAGAGATGAATATATTTGTTAAACTATACTTAAGTACTTTTCTCTGTGTAAAGATTAGCTCAGGCATAAGGTATCGTTATTCTATCTAAGTATGAGGATGCCGAGTAATATACGACTTCAGGTGTTGGCATAACCAAAAAAATGGTAGCCAAGTGTTGTCTTAACCAAAAGGTGTTCCTACCTCCAAGATGACTTGACAGAATTTCGAGTAAAATCCAAGATAGCCTTTACTATGACCTCAGAGACTTAGGCATTATAGTATAGTCTAATATTGATATTGCTTTTAGGTTACTTACACATTAGTTTATACTATGATTATGACTTGTTCTTAGTCTAAGATGTCTTTCTCTCTTGATGGATAATACTCTGAATATTACTATTAGTTCTAATATGTCTTCCATGTCTACTCAGATTATTTCTAAAGTAGAATATGACTTGCAAAATTGGTCTATTCCAAAGGAAACTTTCAAAAAATTTTATCAAATTGGTGATTTCAGCATGACAAAGAATTATAATATTAAGACCTGTGAGTCAACTATTGTTATTAATAATTCTCTTGAAACAATCAAGTTGATAATTGCTAAAGCTATTGATCTATATAAAAAAGATTTTAAATTTCTGCAAATTGGACTTGTTCAAGTTGCTGTTAAACCATAATTCTGAAAAGGTTTGAATATTCCCATTTGTCTTCTTCTTAGGGATGATAGACTATTAAATTTTGACGATTCCGTATGGTATCCAGAATTGCCAATCTTCAAAGAACTTTTGAAAAAGAAATTTGCTCAGACTTTCCAAATGCTTTTTGGGAAAGGAAATCACACACGGTTGATTTACCTTACATAGAAGGGTTCAATGAAAAGGCCATTTCCACTAAAGCCAGGCCGATTCAGATGAACCATGATTTAATGGAAATTTGTAAAAAGGAAATTGATAACCTTTTAAAATATAATATTATCCACCCTTCAAAATCTCCTTGGAGCTGTTCAGCCTTTTATGTTAGCAATGCTATGGAGAAAGAATGGGGTGCTCCTAGACTTGTTATTAATTACAAATCCTTAAACAATGTTTTAAAATGGATTCAATATCCAATCCTTAACAAAAGGGATTTTTTGAAATGTACCAATAAAGCTAATATTTATAGTAAGTTTGATATGAAGTCAGGATTTTGGCAAATACAGATTTCTGAAAAAGATAAATACAAAACTGCTTTCAATATCCCATTTGGAAAATTTGAATGGAATGTTATGCCTTTCGGGTTAAAGAAAAGCCCTTCAGAATTTCAAAATATCATGAATAGTATTTTCAACCACATTAGTGATATATCAATTATTTATATTGATGATGTTTTAATCTTTTTTGAGGACATAGATTCTCATTTTAAACACTTAAACATTTTCTTTAAAATTGTCCAGCACAATGGCCTTGTCGTTAGTGCTAAAAAATGAAGCTCTTTCAAACAAAAATAAGATTTATTGGGCATTATTTGTATCAAGGTTCTTATAAACCAATTTGTAGATCCATTGAGTTTGCAGAAAAATTCCCAGATGTCATTACTGACAAGACTCAGCTCCAAAGGTTTCTAGGAAGCCTTAATTATATTCCAGATTTCATTCCCTAGGGCAACTGCCACCCATAAATCCTACCCTCACTATAAATCCTTTTCCAGCTTTACTAAGCTCCTCTTTCTCAAATCATAGTAAGAAACCCTTCGCAAAATAATCGGAATCATGTTCGCTTTCTCCATTTGGAAAACCAAGATTTTCTGCAGTATAAACTAAAGAAAGTTATGCAATGAAGACTCCTAAAAGTTATTCTGAAGAAGTGGCACCTTTAGCCTCCCTAGCCCAGAAGGTTAAAGAAACCTTTACTAATATTTCTCTGTAGGTGGCTCCAATCCTAGCTTTGGATAAGGAGTATGAGAATTATGACATCAGATAGCTGGTGCAATCTTTGTATTCTGATAATCCTCTTAAAGTATGAATATATTATGAATTCATTTTGATTGACATCGGATCAATTTAAATAGAGCATCAGCTGCGGGATGAACATGACCCTAAAAGTATAACTTATTCAAAGTTTACCATTAAAAAGATTTTAACTCCTTTTGAATGGCGGGTGGACCATTTATTCACTCCTATAGTCCTTTCTGAGGAACATAGGCCTCAAAGTTATAACTTGCATGATTATAAAAATGCATGGTTTAACTTTTTATACTTACGGCCAACTACTCACACTTGGTTTATAAAGTATAGTCTAGATTTAGCAAAATCTATTATCCCAAAATGGTTCTACGAAGGGTGGAATTATTTTGGAGGTAATCAGGATGTTTTACCCAAAACATATTTAGAAAAATTCAGTCAATTTCAAATTGACCAAGGCATTTCACATTTACCTGAACACATAAAAATGTGTAAATATTTTATCCAAAAAAGGATTTCTTATATTATCAGCTGGACCTTTACAGTTCATGAATTTGACAGGATCAAATACTTGTCTAAAGAAATTTTTATCTGATGATGGACTCCTGCACCAAAAGATGCACCAAGGGACCCTCAGAAATCCTCATCTAGCACTTCAACCAATAAATCTCCATCAAAGATTGATTTAAAAAAAGACTCCAAAAAGCTCTTTCAGAAATTTATGATGATCCTAACGAAGATGCCATCAAGAAATTATTGGATGAAGCTTCATCTCAAAGTGAAGACAATGGAGAGATGATAAAACCATGCGGTTTAGCACAATCTTATATGGATCCATTCTATGATTAATCTTAATTGAGGTTATTAAAAACCAGAATAATTAGTCCATTAGATAGAGACTCAAAGAGCCAAAATTATCGACAGGGTAAGAATAGAGACTCAAAGAGTCAGAATTACTCTTGATTAAACATATAATGGGACTATTTAGACCCACACTCCACCTTTGAAGTGACCGACACTAGGGACATAAAAGGACAAATTACTTTGAAGACTTTAATCAAAAGCAATAGACCCACCTTATAAGATAAATGGATAAGAAAATTTAAGCCTTCCAATAAGATTGAACAAAGAAGATTTTCATTATCTGGATTTTATCCTTTGAAGTCTATAAAAGGATCTTTATTATTCCTTGCAAGACAACAACAAATTTTCACTCAAAAATTTTCTCTTAGTCTTGCCGTTTTGTAAGCTTTTGTTGTAATCTCTTGTGAAGAATCATTCAGAGTAATCAGTATGGAGATCATCTTCTCATTATCATCAATATATTCCTTTGCACTCTTCAAGAATAATATTTTCAGTATTATTTACTTTCATTTTTTACTTTCCATACCTTTCGATCCGTTTTATGCATCCCTATCTATCGGAGATCTCTCGGGTTCAATGGTTTAAGGAGTAGTGATGGCATCAAAGTGACACTCCTCATCTGAGAAAATGTCATTCCATTTTAGGAGTCTAGGAACAAAGGTGGTACAGTGCTCGTGATTAGCTTCCATGAGCATGGTAACTCCTTTAACACTGGTAGCTGTAGCTTTAGGGGCTATAGTAGTTTTCATAAGCTTGTAATATACTCTATATACTACTGCTATTTCTCTGGTGTCTACCCTACTATTCATATTTTTGGTTTTGATATTAAGAGTCAAAGTATCCATAACATTAGGGTCATGAATATCAATCGAAAAATTAGGGTAGCAATTAAATTATACCAGGTCATTGGTGAGGTTACTTTGAAGGACTCCTAAAAGGGAATCTTCAAAATTTAACAGTCTATCATCCCTAAGAAGAAGACAAATGGGAATATTCAAACCTTTTTGGAATAATGGTTTAATAGCAACTTGAACAAGTCCAATATGCAGAAATTAAAATTTTTTTTTATATCGATCAATATATTTAGCAATTAGCAACTTGAGAGTTTCAAGAGAATTATTAATAGCAACATTAGACTCACAGGTATTAATATTATAATGCTTTATCATGCTGAAATTACCAATTTGATAAATTTTTTTGAAAGGTTCCTTTGGAATAGACCAATTTGCAAGTCATATTCTACTTTAGAAATAATCTGAGTAGACATGGAAGACATATTAGAACTATTACCACTATTCTAATGATTATCCAAGTAACCTAAAAACAATATCAATATTAGACTATACTTAAATGCCTAAGTCTCTGAGGTCATAGTAAAGGCTATCTTGGATTTTACTCGAAATTTTGTCAAGTCATCTTAGAGGTAGGAACACTTTTTGGTTAAGCCAACACTTGGCTACCATTTTTCTAGCTATGCCAACACCTAAAGCCGTATATTACTCGGCATCCTCATACTTAGACAGAATAACGATACCTCACGCCCGAGCTAATCTTTACAGAGAGAAAAGTACTTAAAAATAGTTTAACAAAGATATTCATCTCTATATTAAATAGCAACAGTTATGCCATAATCATAATTTATCCTTAGCCTAGACATAAGAATTTAGCCACTCAGGCTAATATTCAACAACATGGCTTTGATACCATAAAACGGATCGAAAGGTGCAGAAAGTAAAAACTAAAACTAAATAATATTGAAAATATTACTCTTGAAGAGTGCAGAGGATTATATTGATGATAATGAGTAGATAACACTATACTGATTACATTGAATGATTCTTCATTAGAGATTACAACAAAAACTTTCAAAATGGCAAGACTAAGAGAAAATTTTTGGGTGAAAATTTGTTGATGCCTTGCAAGAAATAAACAAGAGCCTTTTCTAGACTTCAAAGGATAAAATATAGATAATGAAAATATTCTTTCTTCAATATTATTAGAAGCCTCAGATTTTCTTATATATTTATCTGATGATGTGGGTCAATTGCTTTTGATTAAAGTCTTCAAAGCAATTTAACCTTTTATGTCACAAGTGTCGAACACTTAGAAAGTGGAGTGTGGGTATCAATGGTCCCATTATATGTTTAATCAAGAATAATTATGACTCTTTGAGTCTCTATTCTTACCCTGGCAATAATTCCGGCTTTTTGAGTCTCTATCTAAGGGATTAATTATTTTGGTTTTTAATAACCTCAACTAGGATTAATCATAGAATAGATCCAGATAAGATTGTCCTAAACTGCATGGTTTTAACATCTCTCCATTGTCTTCACTTTGAGATGAAGCTTTATCCAACAATTTCATGCTGGCATCTTCGTTAAGATCATCATCAATTTCTACAAGAGCTTTTTGGAGTCTCTTTGTTAAATCACTCTTTGATGGAGATTTCTTGGTTGAAGTGCTAGGTGAGGATTTCTGAGGGTCCCTTGGTGCATATTTTGGTGCAAGAGTCCATCCTCGAATGAAAATTTCTTTAGACAAGTATTTAATCCTGTCAAATTCATGAACTGCAAAGGTCCAGCTTATAATATAAGAAGTCCTTTTTTGGATAAAATATTTACACATTTTATGTGTTCAGGTAAAGATGAAATGCCTTGTTCAATTTGAAATTGACTGAATTTTTCTAAAAATGTTTTGGGTAAAACATCCTGATTACCTCTAAAACAATTTCACCATTCGTAGAACCATCTCGGGATAATAGATTTTGCTAACTATGGACTATACTTTTCAAACCAAGTGTGATTAGTTGGCCGTAAGTATAAAAATCATGCATTTTTATAATCATGCCAGTTATAAGTTTAAGGCCTATGTTCCTCAGAAAGGACTGTAGCAGTGAGTAAATGGTCCACCCATTATTCAAAAGGAGTTAAAATATTTTTAATGGTAAACTTTGAATAAGTTATACTTTTATGGTCATTTTCAACCCTTAGTTGATGCTTTATTTCAATAGATCCAGTGTCAATCAAAATGAATTCATAATATTTTCTGACTTTAAGAGGGTTATCTAAATCCATATAGTTTCGTTCGTAATACAGAGGTCCCACCAGCTGTCTGATGTCATAATTCTCATACTCCTTATCCAAAGCTAGGATTGGAGCCACCTTTAGAGAAATGTTAGTAAAGATTACTTTAACTTTCTAGTCTGGGGAGGTTGAAGGTGCCACTACTTTAGAATAACTTTCAGGAATCTTCATTGCATAGCTTTCTTTAGTTCGTATTGCAGAAAATCTTGGTTTTCCAATGGAGAAAGCGAACATGGTTTGGATTCTTTTGCAAAAAGTTTCTTCATAGGATTTGAGGAAGAGGATCTTGGTAAAGCTGGGAAAAAAGATTTATAGTGTGGGTAGGATTTATGGGTGGCAGTTTCCCTAAGATTGAAAACTTGTTTTGGTCATTCCATGTTGGCCTGATATTGAATGGGCTGGTGGATGGGCTTTTGCTATCGACCTCTTTATTTTTGATGAGGTTCTTATTTGGTATAAATCTGGTTGGCCACATTTTTTACCTGCAAAATTCACGAGTTAGAAAATCTGGAAGAGAGTTATTTTCTCATTTTAAGAATTCTATTTGGAAATCAAAACTAGATAATAGCGCTTGCCACCTAGCAAATATTTGGTTAGAAACTAAATTCTTAACATTTTTGTGAAGAATATCTTTAGAGGATTTGCAATCCACTCTAAGCAGGAATTCCTTGTTAATCAAATCATCCTAAAATTTAGTAATACATAATACAATAAAGAGAATTTATTTTTTAATAGTGCTATAATTTTTTTGAGCAGTGTTCCAGACTCCAGAAGTATAATGAACTAATTTTTCTACTGAGGTAGGAGTTTCTCTTTGCTTTAGAATTCCTCCATAACCGATGTCAGAGGCATCTGTTTTAACAGTCATAAAGTAGTCAGGGTGAGGGATCCTGAGGCAAGGTAAATCCTTAACCATATCCTTTACATTTATAATATCATTAGTATGTTCTTCCTTCCAAGGAAGAGGATTCTTTTTCAACCTGTCAAAAAAAGGTTTTTAGACTTGTCTTACCTTGGAAATGAAATCTGTAATATAATTCAGGCTTCCTAGAAACCCTTGGAGTTGAGTCTTGTCAGTAATGACATCTTTGAATTTTTTTGCAAACTCAATGGCTCTACAAATTTGTTTATAAGAACCTTGATACAAATCATGCCCAAGAAATCTTATTTTTGTTGAAAGAGCTTCATTTTTTTAGCACTAAGAACAAGGCCATTATGCAGGACAATTTTAAAGAAAATGTTTAGGTGTTTAAAATGAGAATCTATGTCCTTGGAAAAGATTAAAACATCATCAATATAAACAATTGATATATGACTAATGTGGTTGAAAATACTATTCAGGATATTTTGAAATTCTGAAGGGGCATTCTTTAACTCAAAAGGCATAACATTCTATTCAAATTGTCCAAATGGGACATTGAAAGCAGTTTGGTATTTATCTTTTTCAGATATTTGTATTTACCAAAATCCTGACTTCATATCAAACTTACTATAACTATTAGATTTATAGGTACATTTCAAAAGATCCCTTTTGTTAGGGATAGGATATCGAATCCATTTTAAAATATTGTTTAAGGGTTTGTAATTAATAACAAGTCTGGGAGCGCCCCGTTCTTTCTCCGCAACATTGTTAACTTAAAAGGCTCAACAGCTCCAAGGAGATTTTGAAGGGTGAATAATCTTATTTTTTAAAAGGTTGTCAATATCTTTTTTACAAATTTCCATTAAATCATTGTTCATTTGAATCGTCCTGGCTTTAGTGGAAATGGCATTTTCATTGAACCTTTCTATGTAAGGTAGATCAACCATGTGTGATTTTCTTTCCCAAAAAGCATTTGGAAAGTCTGAGCAAATTTCTTTTTCAAAAGTTCTTGAAGATTGGCAATTTTGAATACCATTTCGGGGGTTTTTAAAATTTGCTCAATTTTTACATTTTTAATATCATTTTTTAGAAAACCAATTTGATTTTGTAAAAGATTTAGTTTAAAGGTAGTATGTTTATGTAGAAATTGACTTTCTTCTAAAGTCATAGTTTTCATAAAAGGGAAAGCAAGTTCTACCCCTAAAACCGTTCTGCAGATATGAGTAAAATCTATAAGATAGGATTTTAACTGGATTACAAATGTTTATCCCAAAATGATTTCTTCGTTAATATCTTTTGTAATCACAAAATCGTTAACAAGAAAAATTCCATTGTTGCAAATATGGGCTTTAGGCAGTGTGTAATCAATACCAATCCTTTCACCTGTAGTGCCATAGAGTTTTACAGCTCCTTTCTAAAGATATTTAGTAGGGAGAAGTCCTTCGACAATACAGTTTCTGTCTACACCACTATCATATATATAAACTTTGTTAAGGATTAGATCATTATTAATAACAAGTTTAATCAAAATATGATTACTTGGAGGTTTAACCTGAGATATTACATCAATACCTGGATGCCTCTCATCATTATTTTCTTATTCTTCAATAGAAAAGTCTTTGCTAACTGAAGTTCTTTCTTCAGGTGGATTTACCTTTTTGAGAACTTGTTCTATAAAGGCATCAGTTTCGATTTTGTAAAGTCTAGCTTTGACTTTCCTAATTCCTTAAGAAAATTGACTTCTCTTCGAAGATCACTAATAGAAGGTTCTCTTCTAGTGTTAAACCTCTGGATGACATCTTTCATTCTGAAAGGGGTAACCTTGGGTTTGTCATCATATTTTTGCTGAGTGACAAGCCTTTTTAATTCTAAAAGATACTTTTATTTTGCCTCATCATCATAGTAGCAAAATATTCCTTGATAGTAGCAATTTGTCTCACTATTTTCAGACTCAAATTCAGAATTATTTGCAACATTGATGAATTCTTCATTGCTATATTCTCCTTCTTCCGAAGAATCCTCGGACTCAGATTCTTATTCTTTGAGGATAGAGCACAACTTTTGTTTAGTTTCTTCATCAATTCCTAGAAGATTTATCTTCTTCCTTTTTTTCTTATTTCGAGGACATTGATTAGATCTGTGACCCTTTTTTCCACAAGTCCAACATTCATCCTCAGAAGAATCCTTAGATGAAGATTTTTTCCTTCTAAATCTTCTCTTAGGTCTTTTTTCTTTTCACTCTTTCCTTGTCTCTTTTTCTAGAGGAGGATAATTTTCTCGAGACCTTCTTTTCTTTTCTTTTAGAAGGAGGTGGGGTAAGCTTTGGAAAACCAAAGTCTTGGCAGAAACTTCCAAGTTCTGAAGAAGATAATTTTTGCTCTTTCTTGATCTATTCTTTTAAATTTAAATTGGTGCAAAGTTCAAAAGTGATGGCGGTACTAATACTAGCAAAGTCGCCATAAGTTAGGTATTCATCGGGTATCTTCCCTTCGTACCTATCTTTGATTTTAGTTTGAACCTTTTCAGTAAACAGAGGAGGGAGTCCACTAACAAATCTTTATTTCTAGAAATCATTATTGCAATATGCCCTAATCATGACCTTTTGGATGAACATATCTTTATACCATTTAAAATCTCCTAACTTCTTATAGTAGAGATTATTAAGGATTTCAGGACTCCTTTCTTGAAAAAGTTTAGGTTCACCAATAAAATATTTGGCTATGCAATAGAGTAAAGTTGCAATAGCATCCTCCAAAGGCTCTATTGCAGTAGTTTGGACTTCATTTTCATACTTTATGACTTCTTTGAAGGTTACCGCCTCAAGAATCTTATTTTTTCTTCTTCGGTGAGATAGTTGTCTCATCAATGCCTTAATATTCTAGTGAATCCTGCTATAAGTATGTGAGCAGAATGCTTATCCCTCATTTTCTTGAGCTTATAAGTAGTAATAGCAATTCTCATCTCATGGATCTTATTAAAAATTTAATGCTCAACAAGGCCATCAATGCTCCATTCTGTTATGCTTTCTCCATCATTAGAATATGATGAAAGAAAAATATTTTCCTCAAACTATTTATTCAGGAAAGAGGGCCTGGCATTAAAATTCTTTTTGTTATGATATTGACCTATTTTGATGTATGAATCTGTTCCTTAGATTCTTTAATCATCCCTATTTTGTCAGTCGTGGGTTTACTTCCAGAAGAATCAGGGTTTTCAGTAGGTTTACTACTGGAAATTTTAAGCTTCATTAGCTGGTCATTGATTTGTTCTAAAATCTCCGAATAAATCATGATTTGACTAGTGAGCTTAGGGAACTTATCTCTAGAAAATTTAGGGATCTTAAAAATGGGATTAGCCTCTATGTGAGGACTATATTTGGAAGTACAAGGCTTATCACCAATCGAAGTAGAGCCCTTGGATTTTTCAATTTCTTTGGCAACAACATACAACAACTGATTGGTGTAGTTGTTTTGCTCAAGAAATCTATTAATATCGGCAATAGTAATGAGGGCGATGTCTTTACCCATGGCCTTTTTGAAAGGTGAAGCTTGAATAATATCATCTCTATAAGGAATACTAATCCCTTCTAAGGGAGGAATGTAGATTTTCCAATGCAATTTTGTGTGATTTGCGTGAGTTTGTGATTTTTTAGAGGTTAAAAGGGGTTTATAGTTGACTTCAATCAATATTTTGTTGTGTTGTGAGTCAGATGGAAAAATGATTTGCGCCTATAGATCCGAAACATTAATTTTAGGTTGGTAACATGGTTGGTGTAGTTTTACGATTTTTATATCTTAGACCCTCGGTCTGGAAAGTTGTGAAATTTAGTCTTAGGGGGTCAATTTTGTGAAAATAATGTTTTTTTGAAAATATGATGTCGCCATTGAGTCTGAAGCATAGAATTTGTTAGGCTAGCATAGGTTATTTTTGTTCTCGGTATTCCAAATGAATCCAGAGAGGTCCGGAGGTCTCCAGCTGATACACCACTCAGCTAGTGCATCCGCTTAAACTGCCAGTCGATTGCATAAATGACTTGTGTAAACCAATGAGTGTCGCTTATGCAGCCTTGAGTCCGCTTTAGAGATTGTTGCTTAAGTGGACATTGTCCTCTTAAGCAATGTCTGGGTGGTTTAAATACTCTATTTTCTCGATTTTTCACTATTTTTGGCACTTGAAGCATAGGGTTTTAGAGTTTTTGGGATATTTCTTCTATTTTCAATCTTGGATAATGTCCAAATCCATATTTTAGTTATTTTTTTCTTTGCTTTTTGTCATTAAAATCTTGTTAAAACTCGATTTCAAAAGTGAAATTTGGGAATTTTGGTTCGAAAGGCCTAAATTAATTATTCATTAATTTAAACCCTAGTTTCATCCCATTTTTACTTGGGTTTTCTTCTATGGATTCCTTTAATCATGGGTAATATATTTTTGATAAAAAAATTTGGTTTTATGTTTTTGAAAAAAAAAGCATTTTGGGGGTCCGTTTTGACCCCGACCTAGAAATAGGCAATATAGGTATTATTAGCTTCCTTTTGATGCATAAATTCTATATTTATGTGTTTTAGTTGATTTCAAGTCCATTCTTTAGGGGAAGACTCTGTGTTGAAGGCTTTTGGACTAGGTTTTCTTTATTCGAGTTAGGTTATGGCATCACTTTTTCAAACTAGGCTAGATAGTTAAGATTGAT
The DNA here is from genome assembly GCF_002878395.1 of Capsicum annuum. Classification (NCBI taxonomy): domain Eukaryota; kingdom Viridiplantae; phylum Streptophyta; class Magnoliopsida; order Solanales; family Solanaceae; genus Capsicum; species Capsicum annuum. The sequence continues at coordinate 176,894,486 of NC_061121.1, read as the reverse complement.
ATAAAAACATATTATGTGTGTGGGAACTAATCATAAAAATGATTTTATTATTATTTTATGCTCATGTAGAGGCCTATATTATTGTTATTTGATGGTTTTGAGATAATTTTTTGCTATGTATGACTGTGTGCAGTCTTATATGATGTTATTGGCCTGGTATTTATGTAATTGGTTGTTTTCTTCTTGGTGGAAACTGTGTATGTTGGGATTTATGTAGTATTAATGGTATTTTATGGTATATTTTACTCTATTTGTGCATGGATTATGTTGGATTATGGATGGTTGGCTTATGAGTGGATTTTGGCTCACGTACTTGGTATATTGGTTGGAATTGGAAATTCTCATTCTTGTTGGTTATAAGTATTACATTCTCATATCATATGCATTCATGAAACATTGGTACCAGTATGAAAATATTGGCTTTTCTGACAAAATAACATCCTTAGAAACCCTCTGCCAATGTATGGCCAAAAGGAATTATGGATATTGGATTGGCATTGGTTATCAAATTGTATATGGGTTGACGAACACCACTTGGGTCCCAGCACGAGTGCATAACTCAGTAGGTATCTACAGAGGTTATGCAACAACCTTGTACATCATATTATCATCATCATCTTTATTACATTTTATTTATTGTGCACACTCTGCGTTGTATTTTCATTCTTGACTTGATATCTATCTATCTATTTGTGTTTCTTTCTTGTACTTATGTTTGGTATATGTGTATATTGTAGAGCTGTTAGTGGAGACGGTGTGGGCTACCGTTTGGGATATTTTATGATTGCAAGTGATATGACCATAGTTTGTGTTTATATACTTTATTTTCTATGTTGCTCAGTCGGGCTATGACACCTAATGAGTACAAGTGGATTGTACTTATCCATACTATGAACTTTTGGTGAAGATCCTAGTATGAGTACGCTGCATGATAGGTTGGTCTATGCTTCCAGAGTTGATCTAGTACCTCTTCTTGCTTAGTTTATATCTTGTTTTATATTCAGAGAGAGATTATGTTCCTTTGAGCTATCAGTTGGATATTTTGACTTTGAGATATACTTAGTTGGTTCTTACACTGTGACACTGGATTTTGGGAGATTTATGGTATCTTTGTTATGTATTTTTCTACTATTATTTTATATGTGTGGTTCAACTTTTCTTTAGAAGCCTTACCTTGGGTTTTGGTGTTGTTGTTCCCTTTATATATCAGTATGGGTGATAGGCTTACTTGTCAAGGCTTGCTGTGACAAGTGCCATCATGACCCCTTAGTTTTTGGGTCATGATGTAAAGTGTACATGCATAAATCTATTACTCAAAATGTAGAAAATTTAATAGTGATATTTTTATTCATAAGATGACAAGTATGTGTACCAAAATACATAGGAGTTTTCATGATATTGTAAACATGTATGCTTAAGACTAAATTTAATATATTCTTATATAAATATGCTTATTGTAAAGTAATAATGCTTAAAAGGATGTGAAAATATACTAATGTTTGCTTAAAAGATAGACTTATATATTTAAAATATAAGAATTTTATCTAATTGATGAAAATGGTATAAATGAATTTAATTGATGAACAGGGAGGAGTATAAGTTAGCGAGGAAAGAGGCTAAGTTAGAAGTTGCAGCAGCTTAGACAATAGCTTTCGAGAGCTTATATACAACTTTAGAGAATAAAGATGGGGATAAAAAGTTTTTTTGGCTTGCTATGGCTAGGGAGCAGAGGGACCTTGACCTTTACCAAGTGAAGTGCATCAATAGAATGATAGAAAAATGTTGGTGAAGGACGCCCTCATTAGGAGGAGTAGAAATCTTATTTCCATAGACTTTTGAATGATGGGGGGGACTAAGATATCATGTTAGGGACTTGGATTACTTAGAGAGGTGTCAAGATTACAGTTATTATAGAGGTATTACTATTGAAAAGGTCAAGGATGTTATTTGTAGAATGCATAGGGGTATGGCAACTAGGCCTGATAAGATTTCGGTGGATTTTTGAAAGAACACTAGTGGGGCCAGTATGGAGCAGCTAATAAAGTTGTTTAACATCAGTTTTAGGACGGCAAAAATGCCCAAAACTTAGAGATAGAGTATGCTTACTCCATTATAAAAGAAAAATAAGGACATTCAGAGTTGCAACAACTATATGGGTATTTAGTTGTTAAGTCATACTATGAAGGTTTGGTAAAGAGTGGTAGACTTGGGGATGAGGAGGATCATGACTATTTTTGAGAAACAATTTGGTTTTACGTCAGGTAGCTTAACTATCGAGGCCCTTCACCACGAGAAGAGAGTAGTGGAGCAGTATAGAAAAGAAGGAATAACTTGCACATGGTATTCATCAATCTTGATAAGGTATATAACAAATTCCTTAGGGAGGTTCTGTGGAGGTTCTTGGAGGCTAGGGACGTTCTGTGGAGGTGCTTGGAGGCTAGAGGTGTTCCCATGTCATACCCTAGGTTGATTTAAGATATATACGATAGAACGAAGAATCATGCAAGAATGGTAGGACGAGATTAATAGCTCTTTAAAGTTTTGATAGGTTTGCACCAGGGATCGATTCTTAGTCGATCTTTGTTCACCTTAGTGATGGATGTACTGACGTAACATATTCAAGGAGAGATACCTTGGTGTATATTATTTATTAATGATGTAGTGTTAATTGATAAGATTCGGGGAGGGGTTACTGATAACTTAGAGGTTTAGTGACATAGACAAGAGTAAAGGGTTTAGGTATAGTAGGACCAAGACAAAGTACTTGGAATATAAGTTTAGTGATTTAATGCATGAGGCCAACATGGTAGTATAGTTGGATTTTTAGGCCATTCGAAAGAGAGATAGATTCAAGTAACTTGATTTATGATTCAAGGTAATGGAGATATTAACGAGGATATCACGCACCGTATTGGTGATTGTTATAAAATTTTGTATGATGAGAAAGTGGCTCCTAAGCTTAAAGGTAAGTTCTATAGAGTGGTTGTCCAGTCGACTATGTTGTATGAAGTAGAGTGTTAACTAGTTAAGAACTCCCACATCCAAAAGTTGATGGTGGTAAAGATAAGGATGGTAAGATGGACATGTGGAATTACTAGAGAAAATAGGGCTAGAAATGATATTATTAGAGAGAAGGTTAGAAGTGTCTTTAGTGGAATACAAGATGCGAGAAACAAGATTGATATGGTTTAGGCATGTGATGATGAGGTGCACAAATGCTCCAGTATGAAGATGTAAGAGGCTGGCTATGGATGGTTTCAGAAGGGGTAGAGTTAGGCCAAAGAAGTATTGGAGAGAGGTGATTAGGTATGACATAGAGTAGTTGCAACTTACGGAGGATATATGAAACACCCTCAGTTTTGGAACCTTAGAAAATTTCCTGGATTTCTAGTTTCTTGACATTATATAATTAGGGGGTAGTAGTCGTATGATGGGGTACAGTTGGTATGGTCTTGGTCATATGCTAACCAATGTTGGTTAGTGGATTGGATTGGTTTCTGGTGTGGGTATAACTTAGGTGGGTACGAGTCGTATGGTGGGTGACAGTTCATATGGTTTGGGTTTTCCATTACTTAATCTAAAGCTTGGTGAATTAACTTAGATCCAAGTATGAGTGGCTCACCATAAGCCATAAGATAGGGTATGACTCGTACCATTGACTCGTATTATGGACAGTGTCCAAATCCTCTTTCATTTCTATTTTATGGTGGGTATGGGTCAAGGGTATAGGTCGTATGATTGCATATGACTTGGATGGTCATATGTTGGAGAATGTTAGGGTCCAAGGGGAGGCCTAGGGTACGAGTGATGGGTACCACTCATATAGTGGTGTACGAATGGTATGGGGTGGTCGTACCCTCCTGTGGGATTTTTATAAAGTTTAAGTAGGGAGAATCTGGACATTTCCCCACTTAACCTCTTAAGGCCCCATTACTTATAACTCTTTTGGGACATCATGTACCCTAATATTCTAATCCCAAACACTTAGAAACTCTCTCAATTTCTCTCTAAGGCTCTTCGATAAAGGAAGGCTAGGGTTTCTTCTAGAGGATCAATTTGAGGTTTGTACGGGTGATTTATCTCCATTATCTTTGTAATCTAAGGCAAGATACTTCTCCCTCATCTTTAGTTCCAACTAAAAGAATATTTTATGAATTTTTTTTCATGGCACAATTGTTGTATAGTTTTGGGTTTTCAATCATATGTTGGGGTTTTTATTATAAATGCTTAGTTATAGTTTCCCCATGTTTTAATTATGGATTTACATGCTTTAATGGTGGTTTGGATAATTGTTTGCATGGGAATGGTTAATTGGTAATTGGTTTTGGTTTTGGAGACACTATTCCCCCAATATGCTTCATAAAATGTCTATGAGAATGCTTTCACTGTACTGTTGGACATTTAATGGAAGTACTGCTTGGTTTAACTTGGTAATGGGACCCTAAATGGTGTAAACGGTTTAAATGGTTTGGAATAGTTAAATAGTAAGGTTTGGTGGTCATAGTAATGGTTAATTAAACATCCTTGTGGGGTACAAGGAAATCCCCCAATAAAACTTAATAATGAACTACATGTGGGGTACACGGGACTCCCCCAATTCAACTTAATAATGTAATCTAAGGGTACATGGAAATCCCTTCATCTATAAAAGGTTGGCTAAGGACATTGCTTGCAAGCTATAGTCGGTATGAAAATACCACTACTTATAGCCTTGGTTAATAACAAATGGAATGGTGGTCTTAGTTATGTGGTAATGGTTTTAATTAGGAAATAATGGCGGGATGTGATAGCTAACCGTGAAGGTGTGAGTCCAATGGATGGACGCTAGAAAATTATGTTTGCCGGTATGAGAATTTGGTCATGATGACTATATGGGGTACATGGAAACCTCTAAGTTACAATCGTATATATGTATCATGGAGAGCGAAGGGTACTTGGGAATCGCCTACTCGTATGGTAACTCTGATTCATATAGCTACACATATCAGGGCCCATTCAAGGGGTTACACTGGACCCATATAGCCCGTGGGTGGTTCTAGGACCATTAAGGTACACATACCTAGGTTAATGATTTTAAATAAATGCTAAACCCAGTTCACTCTTCTCATCATGGTTACATATATATGTGTGTGTATGGTTGTGAATGCATATGGTTGATTTACTAGTTTTAAAGGTTGGCATTATTTTATCCTTATCCTAAGTACTTATTAGTGTTCACCCTCTAACCTATCTTCGGGTGGCTGTATCCACATGCAATGCAGGAAACAGCCGTTTTACTCCTTCTGCTTAGTGGTGAGCATCCATATTCTGGAAGGCTCCATTTCACGTCATGGATGTTTTTAAATACTTTGGTCATTTTATAGATATTGGTTTTGGCTATTATTGGTGGCATGTCCCAATTGTATATTGTTTTTCCTTTAGTTAGAGGCATTGTGGAACTACTATGGGTTGGAACGGGCGGTGTCGGTATTGGTGTCATCCTTAGTATTAGCATTGGTATTAGGGCTGATACCATTTGACTGAATTTATGATTTTTCCATCTTTTTATGTTATGTTATGGATAGGAACTTGGTTTGTATATTGGTTTGGTTATGGTTGTTGGTTGGTATTAGATGGTTGGGCTTGTTTGGGTTGGTCATAGTTATATACCTATCCAAGAGTTTGGAATTATTATAAACTCTATCTTGTTATATATTTAGAATTCATCCATCTCAAGGTATGCATATTTGTAGGTTGTGTTGGGTAATGTGGGTGGTCCCCGGTCCTGGTTGGACCTGGGATGACCATTACGACAAGGCCTTGATTCGGGTTGTGTCAAGTTTGTATCAGAGCTTTAAATTTTAGGTCCATTGGGAGTCTACAAAGCCGTGTTGAGTATTGTATCTTTTAAGGATGTGTAGGGTTCCATACTTATAAGGTATAGGCTACAAGGTATTTAGGAAATGTTTCTCTTCTTTGTATTCTATTTTCAAACTTAGGGTTTGAGCCCTAGAATCTTCTCTAATTCTATTTGTTCGTTTTTTAGATCATGTCTCGATGATCTAAAGTTCACAAAAACTCCCCTGTCCCAACTGAGGATGATGTTTATGGGACACGGTCTACTCAGGGGATCCATATTAGTTCTAGGGGTCCAATCCCTAATATTTCTTGAGTTCCATCAGTTTCTTCTTGTCCTTGTCATGCTAATGTGATGAATATTGAGTTTCATCAATCGATTTATATGATTTCTTAGTTTGTAGCTTCTTAGTCTGATCGTGGTGCATCTGGTAATGCATTGTCTGAGGCCACAAGGGTTGGCCAGTTTATGAAGATGGGTCCTCCAACCTTTACTGGTGTTAAGGTAGAGGGGGATCCTTAGGCTTTCTGGACGAGAAGGAAAATATTTTCAGGATTATGCATGCCACGAATGTGGAACGGTGGATTTTGTGGCTTTAAATATGTGGCGTACCAATCATACGAGGAATGGGATTGGACAAATGGTGATGTTGAGGAATCATCTTTGTGGGAGACTTTCTCCAATGCATTTCTAGACTGCTTCTTTCCTCAGGAGTTGACTTGGACTCAAACCTTCACGGTTAGCTATCACACCCCGCCATTATTACCCAATTTAAACCATTACCACATAACCAAGACTACCATTCCATTTGTTATTAACCAAGGCTATATGTAGTGGTATCGTCATACTGACTATACCTTGCAAGAAATGTCCTTAGCTAACCTTTTATAGAAGAAGGTATTCCCATGTACCCATAGATTAGATTATTAAGTTGACTTGGGGGAGTCCCATGTACCCCACAAGTAGTTCATTATTAAGTTTGCTTGGGGGATTCCCTTGTACCACACAAAGATGTTTAATTAACCATAACCATGACCACCAAACCTTACTATTTAACCATTCTAAACCATTTAAACCATTTATTCCATTTAGGGTTCCATTAAAAGTTCAACAATATAGTAAAAGCATTCTCATAGGCATTTTATCAAACATGTTGGGGGCATAGTGTTTCCAAAACTAAAACCAATTAACAATTAACCATTCCCATGCAACCAATTGTCTAACAACCATTAAAGTATGCAAATCCATAATTAAAATATTGGAAAACCATAACCAAACATTTATAACCAAAACCCCCAACATATGATTGAAAACCCAAAACTATACAATAATTATGCCATGAAAACAATTCATAAAATATGCCTTTAGTTGAAACTAACAATGAGGGAGAATTATCTTACTGTAGATTAAAGATGATGGAGATAAGTTACTCGTACAAGCCCCAAATTGATCTTCTAGATGAAACCCTAGCCTTCCTTTACCCAAGAGCCTTAGAGAGAATTTGAGAGAGTTTCAAGTGTTTAAGATTAGAATATTAGGGTAAATGATGTCCCAAAAAAGTTATTAGTCATGGGGCCTTAAGAGGTTAAGTGGGGAATTTTTGAGATTACCCCTACTTAAACTATATAAAAATCCCACAGGAGGGCACGACCACCTATACTAGTCGTACCCCACCATAGAGTGGTACCCACCACTCATACCCTAGGCCTTCCCTAGAACCCCAATACTGTCCAACATACGACCATCCAAACTAAGTTGTATCAGATTATATGACCTTTACTCTTGACCAAAACCCACCATAGAATGGAAATCAAAGAGGATTTGGACACTGCCTATCATATGAGTTAATAGTATGAGTCGTACCCTATATTATGATTCATGGTGAGCCACTCGTACTCAGATCTATGTTAAGTCACCAAGTTTTATATTAAGTGATGGAAAAACCAAACCATACTAATCGTCACCCACCATATGACTCCTACCCATCTAAGTCGTACCTACACCAGAAACCAATCTAACCCACCAGAACTAGTTAGCATACGACCAAGACCGTACCAACCGTATCCATCATGCAACTAGTACTCCCTAGTCATGTGATGTCTAAAACCCAAAAATCTAGGAAATTTTCTAAGGTTCCAAAACCCAAGGTGTTTTAACATGACCCTGGATAAAAAGGGGTGGAGAATGCAAATTAGGGTAGAGGGTTAGTGGGTAGGAGTGCATCCTTACAAATAGGGAGGAGTGACTTATTTGTAGTTTTACCTACAGTTATAGTGTTATGGATATGTCTTGTAGTTTCTTGTTCGTGGTGTTTTGGTGATGTTTGTGATTTTCGATAGATAGTTTATAGTATTACTCTATGGGTAGCTTGTTTATTTTATCATCTAGTAATGTGTTATCCCTTTGTTGTTTGTTTTTATGTTTTTTGTTTGTTATAATATTAATTGTCTTGAGTTGGGGGTCTATCAGAAATAACCTCTCTACTTCATTTGAGGTAGTGGTATGGACTGCGTATACTATATTGTAATGCCCTGAATCTGGTACCCAAAGTGCTCATGACCCCGAAGTACCATAAGCTAACCCATGACTGATATTTGTACCTGTACACTACATAATATACGGTATATATGTATAAATACACTGTAAAATATGGAATAGAAACTGTAAGGCCATAAGGTTAAAAACTGAATAAAACATCTACTAAAATAATGTCTGAAAAATTGTACAATCAGTACCAAAACAAATCTGAAGTTACTATCTGACATGCTATAGTCTGAAAGTCTCTAAACTGTTTGAATAAGGAGTTGATGAGACATGTCCCCAACTAACTCCATCTACTAAAATAGATAAGTACTGAAAGAATGACATAATCAAATAATATCATCCTCAAATGATGAGGACTCACTACTAACTCTGTCTGCTAAAATCTGGAATACTACTGACGCTCTGGATCTCATGCTCCTAAACCTATGGCATAAAATAAAACACCATAGCGCAAATGCATCAGTATGTTGGAATGTACTGGTATGCAAGTGAGGTAGGCTGAATGCAAATGGTTCATATGCATGAACAATACTAACTAACTGAATGATATGAACGTGAGAATACATTCATGAATATGTAACTAAAACTAAGATCGTGATGGGGCTGAATACTAGGTTCTGACTACTGAATCTACTGATAATATTTATACCCGAATATCTAAGATTACAAATACTGGTATACAGAATAACTAAGTTTATTGATCCTGATATCTGAGTCAATGATAAGTCAGGAAATGATACTGTATTACTGAGTACTGAATGACTGAAGCTATATTACTGATACATGAATGACCATTTTTGACATTTTTGATTATGAAGAACTAGTCTGGTTGACTATATCTGACAGTACTGAAGCTGAATACTGATAACATGGGGTCTTATAACTGATATAACTGATAAAATAAATGACTATCTATCAATCCTAAATTCGATGGAACTATTTGAGTTTCGTACTGTATCTAAGTTGACTGTATCTGAAAGTCTATATTCTGATGAACTATCTGAGTTATATTACTGAGACTGAGACTGTGGGAAATAATCATCTAACTGACATGCCCCGGAACTAAACTGGTGGGGTTCAACCTGTAACCCCAGCTGGAAGGGTGTCAGTATCATGCCACTAGTAAAGACAAGCTGTGAGTATACCCTCGCTGATAGGGAGCTCTTTCGTCAACCTTTCCTAATAGAAAACTCAAATAAGATGTATAGATCCCTAAACACATAGGGTACATCTCTCCCTATGCTAGCTACGTAGTTTTGGAATACAGGGATTGCTACTAAGGATCGTACCCTCTAGTGGCTGACAGTATGTATCCTTATCCCTGGGTTAACTCGGTGCTGAATCATACTCCCAACTGAATAGATACTAAACTGATTAACTGAACCGATTAACTAAATTGAGCTGATACTGATGGCATTGCTTAGCTAAGATGAGCTAAGTTTGCTGAGTTCTATTGACTGACGAAATACCGCTGAGATCTGAGGAGTGAATGAGAGTACTGAAGTTACTGAGATTATAGAAAATAGTGAAGTTTCTGAGATTATGAGTACTAAGATCATTGAGATTACTGAACTACTGGGATTACTAAGATTTCTGAGATTTTTGGGTTTTCCTAAGTCACATGATTGACTGAGTTCTATTGATCATGGCTTGACTGAGATTATTGTAAAAACATGACATAACTCTAGGCGCACAACTAAATTGTTGGGTACAAGTACCCCCAGGACTCGGTAGAATAAAACTGACAAGACATGACACTTGTTGAACACATGAACAATCTCAACAATTAATAATACAATATTTAGGATTATTTCATGCGGCACTTGATTGTCATAACATTATACATGGATAAGGGAACAAATAATCATGGCTTAATTACATACTTCTAACATAATGAACACCTTATCAAGCAAGCATAATGAATAATCAATTATAAGAGAGTCATATTGAAAATGAGTAATTGGCATGCCTTTATCATGTAAACCACAATTGAGTCATTATTCATGATTTCTACTATACTAGGCATTTCATCAAACACCTTGCATACACAATTTAGGGCAAAAGTATGATTATTAATTAAATACAATATGATTCAACCATTTTACTCCGTTACATGGATTTCAACCCTATACTAACATGGTTTTATTAAAACATGGTAAAGATTCAATCTTGTTAGTCATACAACCTTAACAACATGAACAAAATCAATTCACCACATAAATATGATGACATAAAATTTAAAACAGGATCACTGTTCTTCATAAATGAAAGGAATCCATGAATTAACACTATGCATACCTTATCTTATGATTTTACGAAGATTGACGGAGAGATATTTGAAATTTGATGGTGAATTCCCTTGGAATTAAACCTTCTATTGAAACCCTAGGGCTTGTTCTTGAGAGAAATTGTGAAAAGAGAGTATAATTTGGTGTTTTTGAACCTTAATCCTGTGTTTTTTTTTATATATATAGGGGTGGGAAAATAACTAAATTAACCCCTAAGACATGGAAGTGTAATGCTAAAAACTGGGTACAAAGGCTAGGGCGGCGCCTTTGGTAGAGCCTTTTGTACCCTAGCGGCGCCTTTGGTAGTGCCTTGTGGAACCTGGGCGGCGCCTTTGGTGTTGAATTTCCCACAAAGGCTATACCATGGGAGGCGCCCTAAACGGATTCCGAAATATCCGTAACTCACCCAGAATGTACTCTTGCCTTGCCCCATCGCAACGAAACTTGAAAATTGTAAAACAGATGTCGGGAAGATCGTCAAATAATTCCCTAAAGTTTGGAGGCTTAAAATTAGAATAAGTGTTGAACTTTTATCAAAATTTTCTAAGTGTTGGATCTTTTAAAGAGCTTTAAGGAGCTAAACGAGTTGAATTTAACCGTAAGATTTTTCAGGGTCTTACAATATCTCCTCCTTGGAAATATTCTTCCTCAAATGAGACTGACTGAGATGGGAGAATAGATCAACTGAAGGATGTATAGAACATACACAACTGAAAACATGAGATCATGACTCACATAACTAAAGAGCTGAATATAACATACGAAACATGCATATTTGATGTATGACTCATAATCTGAATTCATGCATATCTGATGCATGGATAATTGACTCATTGATACATGACTAAATGTTGTGACGAACTGAATTTCTCGCAATGAAAATGCATGTCTGATGCATGATTACATGATTGAGCGGACAAATGAATGCATGACTAAATGTGCAATGGTGATTGACACCAAGTTTGTAATGAGAATCTGATATCAGGTTCGTAATGGTAGTTTGAACATAGAACTGAGTAGGTTCAAGAAAATTGTTATGGAAACTGAAAAGCACTAATGAACCCATGTTATTCTAGAAGTATGCATGTACGGGCATATAAGGACATGACTGATACTGGAACGTGATGCATGAACTGAATTTCATGAGCCAAACTAAGTCTTGAATACATGGCGTGTAACTGAGTTTGGAGCTTAAGGGTCAACTTATAAGTATACCCTAGTCCAAACTGGATTCATTACGTGAGGAGAGAATAGAATGATTATGCTATAAAAGTTCAAGGGAATTATAGCGTATCTCCCCCTTGGGACACTATGTCCCTTAAAGAATGCTGACTTTACTGAGATATTGAATTAAGACTGAAGCAATGTATAAGGTACCTTGGAACTGAATCGTGGTACCTTGGAACTGAATCGTGACTGATTATCTGAGATCTGAAACTGGGGCATGATACATGAACTAAGTTGAGCTTGCATCTACATGATTGGTTTATCTTAGAATAGTTTAATTAATGATATTTTGGATAGCACAAATATATGGAAAGATGGGAAACCAATCTATACAAACTTGTCTGAATGATTGCTAGACTAAAGTACTGGCTGTTTAAACTAATTCCCTACCGACTGACTTATCTAATTTGTTGACTGATTAATGGTTAGGAACTGAGCATGAGAGATGGAACAGTACATAGTCTGAATAACTAGGCTGAGGATATGGAGTTTTTCTTATGAACGTGAGAAATGGACTAACTGAGTAACGTGAGATAGCTAAGCGTGAATTCGTGCAATACTGAATTATCCAAGAACGCAAGGCCAGGTGAATAACATGGTTCAAAAATATTCTATAAGTTGAGGTACTGAAACACTGATGACATACAAGACTGATAAGTACATGCTATGGTCAAGAAATACCTAAAGTTAGACTGTCGTACTGATCTGATTTCTTAACTGAGGTTGACACTATATCTAAGACTATAGTAGAAACTATAACTTGCTCTGTAATTGGGACTTATATAGGAACTGGATATTAGTTTTTGATAATTGAGGTTTAGATAGATATTGAGGTACTGAGACTGGATATAGATAACTACTTGGGGAAGATTGACATATGCAAGGATCTGATGCTCAAACAAATGCTACATCAAACTCAACACTCAACTAAGGCCTGAGGAACAAAATATCAACATCATGGATTTATCAAGAGATTTAAACTGAGGGTATACATGATGTAATCTGAGCTTGACTGATCACTAGGAGTAGAGCATGAGTCATTTGGAATGAACATCTGGTAAAACATGACATGAGTGCATGAGTCATGAGCTGTATGACCTGAGTTGGAAATTTTTGTGTTCATGGAACATGATTCGTAACACTAAGCAAACTGAAACTCTCGAATCTTAAGAAATATGAACATGCAAATAAGGAATCTATAACTTACCAGTGACTGCATCAGAAAAACTTTCCTAATTCTATCGAGATTGAAGTGTATAAAGTCCGTTTGGGTGTTGCCCACTGATAGAACTGGAATTGGCACCTTACTGATTTGGGCGATTGGGCTGAGCTGAAAAATGACCATGCTAACTTTGAGGACCGAGTTTAGGACAATATCGAACCTTGTGACCTAACGCACCACATCTGAAACACACACCACTATTGGCTCTATACATAACCTTATGATGCTTACCATATTCTTCGCAAAACGGATGAGTAAGAATCCTATTCTCATTACCCTGGGCCTTAAAGCTTGATGCCCCATCTCTACAATTATTTCTGAACTTTGGTACTGGTGCACTAGCTAAAGAGTGATTTGGGGTTGAACATTTCAAACACAGATGAAAATGATTACCACCTTGCCACCCTTACTGAGCAAAACTATAACTACTTGTTCTAGCTCTCTTATTTTCTCTCTCCTTTTTCTTAAGCTTCTTCTCCACCATCTATTGGGCATAGATCATAAGCCTAGATATTTCCATATCACTAATCAACATCACAGTCTTGCACTTCTTAACCACTCTACCTGATACCCCTGGCACAAACTTACCTATTCTGGATCTACTGCCTGTTACTACATGGGGAGTGTACCTAGCTAACTGAATGAACTTAAAGGAGTATTATTTTACGCTCATGGAACCTTTTCTGAGATTGATGAACTCTAAACCTTGGCTTCTTTCTGCTCTAGGGGAAAGAATCTATCTAAAAAGGTTGTAGCAAACTCTTCGCACTCTATGGGCTCTGTTTCTGTACCCCTGTCTACCTTCCACTATTTATACCACGTATGGGATATATCATGTATCTGATAAGTGGATAACTCTATGCTCTCACTGGAAGTCACTCCCATGAAGTCTGTTACTTTCTGAACCTGGTCGAGAATCTCCTGTGGATCCTCTTTAGGCTTAGAACTGGTGAACAGAGGAGGATTCATCCGGGTAAAGTCCCAAATCCTGACTGTAGCAATATTGGTCACTTGGTTGGATGGAATAGAAGCTGGTCATTTATTCTGAGTTGCGACTGAACTGGCTAGAGTGGGAATGAAGTCCTGAATTCTGCATAAGAAATATTGTCATCTAGAGAATCTGTTTGAATGGGCTGAGGTACTGACTGATTTTTGGTTCCCCTTTCATTAGCCCTTTTAGGAGGCATGTTTTGTAAATCAAAGGAAAAAGCAAATTAGAATGAGAGTTCAACTGGAGCTCATGCTTACTGGCACGACATGAATACTGAAAAAATGGAAACTGTTCCTAAAACATCTCATAGCCTCCTGCGCATAAGTGTGGTGTATAACAAACCTATGTACAAGACTTTACTAGATACGACTTTCAGACTTCCTAGGACACTATTGAACCTTAGGCTCTGATACTAAGTTTGTAATGCCCCAAATTTGGTACCCGAAATGCTCCATGGTCCTCATAACCCCGAAGGACCACAAGCTTACCCATGACTGATATCTGTACCTGTACACTGCATAATGTATGGTATATATGTATACATATACTATAAAATATGGAATAGAAGTTGTAAGGCCATAAGGTTCAAAACTGAATAAAACATCTGATAAAATAATGTCTGAAAAATGGTACAATCAATACCAAAACAAATCTGAAGTAACTATCTAACATGCTATAGTCTAAAAGCCTCTAAACTGTCTGAATAAGGAGTTGATGGGACATATCCCCAACTAACTCCATCTACTAAAATAGATATGTACTGAAAGAATGACATAATTAAATAATAGCATCCTCAAATAATAAAGACTCACTGCTAACTCTGTCTGTTGAAATCTAGAATGCTACTGATGCTCTGGATCTCGTGCTCCTAAACCTATGGTATAAAATAAAACACCATAGCGCAAATGTATCAGTATGTTAGAATGTACTGGTATACAAGTGAGGTAGGCTGAGTGCAAATTATTCATATAGATAAATAATACTAACTGACTGAATGATATAAATGTGAGAATACATGCATGAATACGTAACTGAAACTGAGATCATGATGAGGCTGAATACTAGGTTCTGACTACTGAGTCTATTGATAACATGGATACCCTGATATCTGAGATTATGAATACTGGGATACAAAATAACTAAGTTTACTCATCCTGATATCTGACTCACTGATAAGTGAGAAACTGATACTATATTGCAGAGTACTGAAGGATTGAAACTATATTACTGATACATGAATGACCATTTTGTACAGTTTTGATTATGAAGAATTGATCTGATTGACTGTATCTGGCAGTCCTGAAGCTGAATACTGATAACAAAGGGTCTGATAACTGATATAACTGATAACATAAATGACTGTATCTGTCAGTCCTAAATCTGATGGAACTAACTGAGTTTTGTACTGTATCTGAGTTGACCATATCTAATAGTCTATATTTTGATGAACTATCTGAGTTCTATTACTGAGACTAAGATTGAGACTGAAACTGAGATTGTGGGAGGTAATCATCTAACCGACATACCTCGGAACTGAACGGGTGATGTCCAACCTGTAATCCCACCTGAAAAGGTGTCAGTACCATGCTACGGGTAAAGATAAGTTGTGAGTATACCCTAGCAAATAGGGAGCTCTTCCATTAACCCCTCCTGATAGAAAACTCAAATGAGATGTATAGATCCCTAAACGCGTAGGGTGTATCTCTCCCTATACTGGATATGTAGTTCTGGAACACAGGGATTACTACTAAGGATCACTCTCTCTACTGGATGATAGTGTGTATCCTCATCCCTGGGTTTACTCGATGCTGAATCCTACTCCCAACTGAATAGATAATAACTGATTAACTGAACTGATTAACTAAACTAAACTGATATTGATGGTATTTCTTAGATAAGTTGAGCTGAGTTTGCTGAGTTCTGTTGACTAATGGAATACGACTGAGATCTGAGGACTGACTGAGAGCACTAAAGTTACTGAGATTATTGAAAATGTTGAAGTTTTCGAGATTATAAGTACTGAGATCATTGAGATTACTGAACTACTGGGATTACTGAGATTTCTGAGATTTCTGGGTTTTCCTAAGTTATATGACTGACTGAGTTCTATTGATCATGGCTTGATTGAGTGTATCATGAAAGCATGACATAGCTCTAGGCACAAAGCTAAATTTTTGGGTACAAGTACCCCCAGGACTCGGTAGAACAAAACTGACAAGACATGACACTTCTTGAGCACATAAAGAATCTCAACAATTAATAATACAATAGCTGGGATTATTTCATGAGGCACTTTATTGTCATAATCTTATACATGGATAAGGGAACAAATAATCATGGCTTAATTAAATACTTCTAACATCATGAACACTTTATCAAGCAAGCATAATGCATAATCAATTACAGGGGAGTCATATTGAAAATGAGTAATTGGCATACATTTGTCATGTAAACCACAATTGAGTCATTATTCATGATTTCTACTATACTAGGCATTTCATCAAACACCTTACATACATAATTTAGGGCATAAGTATGATCATCAATTAAATACAATATGATTCCACCATTTAACTTTATTGCATGGATTTCAACCCTATACTAATATGGTTTCATGAAAACATGGTAAAGATTCAATCTTGGTAGTCATACAACAATAACAACAAGAGCAAAATCAATTCACCACATAAATATCATGATATAAAATTTAAAAGAGGATCATTGGGCTTCATGGATAAAAGGGATCCATGAATGAACACTATGCATACCTTATCTTGTGATTCTACGTAGATTGACGGAGAGATTCTTAAAATTTGATGGTGAATTCCCTTGGAATTGGACCTTCTATGAAAATCCTAGGGCTTGCTCTTGAGAGAAATTATGAAAAGAGAGTATAATTTGGTGTTTTTGAACCTTAATCCTATGTTTTTGATATATATAGGGGTGGGAAAATGCCCAAATTAACCTCCAAAATACAGAAGTGTAATGCTGAAAACTGGGTACAAAGGCTGCACAAAGGGCGGCGCCTTTGGTAGCGCTTTGTGGAACCTGGGTGGCGCCTTTGGTGTTGAATTACCCACAAAGGCTATACCATGGGCGGCGCCCCTTCATATCCTTTGGCTACTGGTTCAAAATTCAAACGAGTCCTAAACGGATTTAGAGAATTTTGAAACTCACCCGAAATGTACTCTTCCCTTGCTCCATCGCAACAATACTTGAAAATTGTAAAACAGATGTCGGGAAGGTCATCAAATAATTTCCCAAAGTTTGAAGGCTTAAAATGAGACTAAGTGTTGAAGACTTATCAAAATTTTCTAAGTGTTGGATCTTTTAAAGAGTTTCAAGGAGCTAACGAGTTAAATTTAACCGCAAGATTTTGCGGGTCTTACATATACCCTTCTAGACTCTACTTTGTGGGAATACATTGGGTATGCTGATATTGTTGTTGTCATTGTAAATATAATGGATATAAATGAATAAATTTGATGAAACACACAGACATATACATACATACACACACACACACATATATATATAGGTGTAATAAAGTGTAAATAATGATAATGAGAAAATAACCTGAATAAGGTAGTGTATATGTATATATACCTTGGGTTCTTGAGTTCTATTTTTTTTAAAAATCTGAAACTTGAAATAATGTTAAGAAATAAGTAAGAATGTTGTAAATATTTGGACTATATTAAGTTGTTTAAAAATTAAATTTTGAAGTGAGCTATTTGCTAAATTGATAAGGTTTGACATAACTAAAAGTTATTTAGTAATTTGTTTTAAAAAATAATTAATATGATAAAATTGCTAATTAATATTTTTTACAAAACGAAGACTATAGCTAACCAATTTGTTCTATTTTGAAGAAAATGTATTCATTTAAGATTGCACTTAAGACCAAATTTGCCCTTTTTCTAAAAAAGTTGGATTCATGATTAAATCTGTAAATGTTCAATATTGAAAAGATTATCCAAGGAAAAAAGCTTATTCTAGATGATTTAAAGATAAATAAAAACTAAATCATACTAACATTGATTTCAATTCAATAACACTACACGAAAATTCATGTTCAAATACATACAAGGTTAGTAAAAACATATATAAATAATAAAGTAATGGATGAGTGAGAGGAACTCAATACTCTAAGTTCCTGTAGAAGGAACCGACTCCTAACAATTTAGACCCGAAGCTTTGTTATCCTATAGCCATTGGCCTGATATTTGAGTCAAAATAAGTTTCGATTGAAACTTCAACTTCCGAGTGTTCATGTAAAAGAAAAGGGTAAAATAAATTTAGAAAAATACAAGTTCCAATTAATAAATGCAACATAGAATTTAGATAACAGTAAACGAAACATAAGCTTAAAACAAAAATATGATATAGGAAATAATACAAAAACCACTGGCCACAACCAAAATTCTCTAAATGTCATAAAAAGATTTTACGGTCATGGATCTCAAATATATCACTCAATTCTAATTTAAGATATAAAGACGTGAACTATCTTTACCATTACTCTTTAACCCAATAAATTTTGATAAAATTCTAAATGAAAGTAATAAACAATAAACAGAGAATATGCCCAAATGGGTGACAATGAGTAATGGAGGGATGATATCATTCAATCGAAACTTATTTTGATTAAACTTGTTCAAATTTAATTTTTTTTATCAAACTTCTAATTCCAAACTTCAAAAAATTAGACAGACCAATTTTATGGAGTTGCGAAGATGCAAGAGCAAACAAAGAAAAACCATGGAAATCATATTTTAAATTCTAAACCAAGTAATATAACTTAATCAACGACCCTTCGACAACTTTGGAATTGCAGTTCACAAAATAAATCCACTTATTCATACATTTATAGATCCGTATGTATACTTACAAACAATTTTGAAGGATCTAAATCATATTTTATCTGCAAAGCCAAAAGAAAAATGACAACAACATAAACTTAGAATCAAAAGAAGTCACATTTTTTCAAAGTCGAAATAGAGAAAGGAGAAGAAGATGAGGTGAATTAAATGGATGAATTTTACATTATGTTGGGTAGAAAATATGAGGCTTCGACATCATGGATTTGGAACACAAGTTCTAACATCCTCGAACTCAAACTCAACCTAAAGAAATCAAGGAAAAGCTAATAAGTAGTAAGGTTTTTTTTCTTACTATTTTACTTGTGCACTTAGAATTTGAAACTTATTTTTCTCTCTCATTTTACTCTCCTTTCATCCTCTTTTCTCCCCCTTTTTAGGATGAAGAATGCCCATATATATATAGGTGAAAAGTCATATTTAAGAGTATGGATTTAAAATAAAAAATTTACAAGAACATGTGAGTGAAAGGTTGTTTGAAATTCAAATTCAAATCTTTGAATGATTCGTCCCTCTCTTCATGGACAATTTTTGACATAGGATTTGAAATTATTGTATATATTTAGGACTAATTTTCCTGATGCAAGGAAAATCATGAGTTAAAAGAGGAAAATGGGGGGGGGGGGGGGAATTTTGGAGGGGCGGAAAAAATTGTTTTTTTTTATATTGTGGTTAGGTGGAGGAGAGGAAGAAGATAAGAAGAGAAGGTTCGATGATTTAGGTGTGTTTTGGGAAAGAAGATGGCGACTAATTGATACTGTGGGAAAAGGGGTAAAAGACATCTAAATGATTTTTTGGGAGGAGAAAAACGTGTGTTGGGTTTGGGAATTTGATTAGAATTCGAATCGTTTGTTAGAACAATTAAATTTAATCATAATAATAAAACAAATCTTATAAAAGTTGATTTAATAGTTATATGGATTGAACGAAATTTAACTATTGAGATGCATTTGTACTTTTTTGATGAGTATTTGTGTTTCTTTGCTGATATGATGGCATACGATTGTTGGATATAGTATGGGGTGGATTAATGAGGTGGATGTGGGAGAATGGACTAGGTTTCGGGCCAAACTTTTGGCCTCTTTGGTTTCAAATAGGTGAATAAAATTGGGTTTTGAAAGAATATGATTGTGGTTGAATTATATTTGGCTCAAATAATTTTTTTTTCACTAAAATTAATTTTAACTTGTCCTATTTGATTTTTTTAATATATTTATATTAAAATTATATAAATAATTAAATATACACATTTAACTTATATATATATATATATATATATATATATATATATATATTAATATAGTATAATTAGAAAAAAATGTGAATGTGAGTGTCAAAATATTTTTTGTGTGATTTTTGATATAAGATAACTAATTATATTTAATTAAAATATATAAAAAGTGATGGGTGAAAAATAATTTTTTTTTTCATTCTTTCAAAAATTCATAGAAACTAAAATACAAATTAATTTTAGAAAATTATTTAGGACTAAGAAACATAGGAAAAATAATTAAATAAAAAAAGATGAGTTAAAATTGAGTGTCAATAACTATCCTTGATTGACTGAAGATGATGCAAGAATATTTGGGAAATCAAGTTGGTGTATCCAATTGTGTCTCGAGCGAAAAAAAGTTTGAAAGATTATGGTAGAGCTCTAGTTTCTGATATGCCTGCATATCTTAGGTTTCTCGAGAAATCAGCCGATTTGTAGTTTGAATCATAGAAATTTTTGATCTACTTTAAAATTTTCTTGAGTGAAGTATTACGGTAACACTGTGTTCTTTCATGAATGAAATGGATATTGCTGCACTTAAGTTAAGCTTACTCACATATACCTGAATGTGGGAATTAGGCCGAATGTAGTTATTTGGGATATCTTGGAACGGAAAGACGTTTGATAGCAATATCTGCTGAGGATTTTGAAATGAAAAAAGGATTCAAACATTTATTAACTTCCCCAGTGTTAGATTAAGACAACACCAAGCGATGACACTAGGATGTAAAAAAGTTATGAAATTAAATTTTAATGTGAAAAAATGGTTCAAGCTTGAGTATCAAAATTAAATCCTTGATGTAGCTAGGGATTCTTGACATTTCACTAGCTTGCCCCAATTTGTTTCTAAGAGGATACTTCCACATTTTAGTGTCTTGTCCTGCAAAATAGGTAAAAAGGTGAAAAGTACTCGTAGTTGTTCAAAAAATGATAAATTAAAATTATAGTGTAAGGAGTAGAGTGTAGATATTCAAAAAAATGTTGAAGTCTCTATTATGTGGAGTGAATATATTGTACATTTTAATTAGTGACACATCTTATGATTTAGAGGTTTCTGATCGGGGGGTGAGCCTTTATCTAGCGAGGTAGTTTGCTGGAGAAGTAAAAGTTGAGTAGTATGTCCTATTGTTCAAGGTAGGCATTCCCTATCCTATTGTTCTGTGTAAACTTACTGTATTTGATTGTCAAGATGGACTTGCCCTACCCTATTATTTAGGGTGAACTTTTCTCTTCTTTTGTTTAGGGCAAACTTTCTTGTCTTGCTGGTCAGGGAAAACTTTCATACCGTATTATTTAGGATGGACTTCCCTATATTTATTATGTTAGTATTTTGTGAAAAACTTGTTGGAACTTGATGTTTGAGGCTTGAAGGGGATATCCCTTCAATGTGACTTGCAAAAGATCAAGAAATTTCTTTTAGAGTTAGAAAGTAATGGCAAATGAATTGACAAAACTTAGTCTCCTGGCTTGTGATAGCAATGAAATGCTGAGTTTCTGATGAGTTTTATCATCCTGTTATTCTCGATGTAAGATACTTGATATGTGCCTCCTTGAGTATTATATTACCTTTAAGATTCAAGAAGATTCTTGGAATAATTATGGATATTTATGATACCTAGCTACTCAGCTCGTGATGGTGAGGCAGTATTTTGGACTTCCAAGATATTTGAACCTTTGTCATAGAGTCAATGTTCCCCTTCTTAAAGAAAGTTTCTTAGTTTGGAGAGGGGTGTTAATTTTGTGTTAATCGAGAACTCTCCTAGTAGTTATCTCGTCTTTTAACTTAGCTATAATTTTCAAATATATTTTTCAATAGAGTAGTAATATTACTTGATTCCAAATGATGTGCTTATACATGTAAATCTTCTGGTGCGGGCTTTCTCTATTTTTATCTTGGGCTTTTGCCAAGCTGACACAATCAATGTGGCTTAAAATGATAAATGACATTTTTGGAAGGTTAAAACAAATATATTGATGATATGATCGGGCTTAACTTAGGCTGCCTACGTATCCTAGAATTAGAATCAGGTCAAAACGTAGTTTCATATTAGGAGATTTAAGTAAATTTGTTTAAATAGTGGGTGAGTGGATAATGGTAAGAACGATTATTATGGGCTTGCCCTTAAAGGCTCGTTCTAGTTATTTATTGGAGCAATATCTCTTATGGAAGAGTCTTCAACATTCGACTAGTTTTCCATAATGACTAGCGATTAGTACTGAAGTAACGAAGCATCCTTTTCTTCTATTGTTGTTATTATAAGTTGTTGGGTTTGATCAAATTTTGAAATTCATGTCTTAAGATCAGTTTTTTCATGTCATGGTTTTGAGTTGGAAAGCGGTGAATGGTTTGTGTAAACGATTTTCATGTGTAGTATCGATGACTAAAATTTTTGTGGAAGTAAGATGCTTCGGTATATGCATGAGATCCTTTCTTGTATAAACTCCGAATAGTTCTTGAGCTCCTTTTTGAAAGTCTCCTTATCTTGTGGGTGTCTTCTTATATGAACTCTTTCTGGGTCTAAAACATAGTCATATCATTAGCCAATTTGGATGTCATTTAACGATTGATGTATTAGTCGTCACCCAAGCTTGAATACTTTTTGAGCATATCTCTTATTTGGAAATCCACTTTCAAATTGTGTGTATTATTATCATTCCTTGTTATCTTTACTTCCTTTTCAGTTCTTTAATAGGAATGTGCCACCTGAAGATTCGACTGACTCTCTATGGCTGATATGATGAATATAATCGATTGTTGCTGATCATCGATGTGATTCTGAAACCGTCGAGATAGGAAGTGTCTCTTTTTTATTGACCCATAAGTCTCTTCACAACGTGTTTCCTTTGATGTTGTGGTAAAGATGTCACACGAATATTGATCATGGGTAAACTGTTCATCATTTATGTAGTAGATTTGCGATAATTTTGTTTTTTAGTTCAAACCAATCATTGTAACTTTGAGTCAAATGTCCTAGCCTTAGCTTGAATTGGACCTTTTCTTCATTGATTTTTGGAGTGTTCTCTAAAACAATTTTCCCCAATCTCTTGGAGAGACTTTCTTGATGATTTTGGTCACGTATCTAAGGACATCAATCACGTATCTAAGGACATCTTTAATGGAACGTGTTGGGTTTCTTATATCTCATCATGTTCAAATTCCTCTTGCCGTTATGGAAAGATGGAGTTTTGTATTATAAATGGACCGAGCCTTATGTGCCTACGTATCCTACCGAGGTAAACCAGGTCATAACTAGTTCCAATTATAAAAAGAAAAATAATTCTAATTAAATACGACCAAGCCTGGTAAGGGTTGCGTATGTATCTCACTATGAGAAATCAGGTCTGAACATAGTTCTGTTACATGATAATTAGAGGGGAATCCTATGCATTCAAATGTATGACTTTATCGACTACTTTTGAGTTGATCAACATTGAATTCATCTCTATCTTATTCCTGATGAAATTATTAGTTCTCTGTAGAGTGCATCATCAGATGGCCTTACTGGCTCGGCGTGAATGTAATGAGCCTCGTTGTCATTTTTTTGATTTGTGCACATTTTCAGATTTCGAGACTTTCCACAGATGGCATAGGTCACTTATGAATGGCTGGAACTATCAGTTTAGTTATCAGATAGTTTATTTGGGTTTTAGACTCAATATTCCTATTTTGGAGCTTTTGTTGTTAAGGAATAGGTCTCAGACCAAAACTCCTAGTAGATGACCTTGGAAGGGAATTCTAACAGTGCCATCAGCTCTAGAACGTTGATCTTAGGCTAGGGGTATCCCTAATTCAGGTGCCGAGGCTTTTGAACTCATTTTGGGATTTTGGGTATATTATATGAAAAATAGAACTATAGGTGTGCGCCCCTAATTAGTCAAAATAATCTTGGATGAAAGTTCTGATGATTCCGTTGAGTTTGAAAAGTCAAATTTGGTACGGTATCATCATTTGTTTGCGAGCACAGGGTTTCAAATGAATTTCAAGCACCTAGTCGAAGTCTACTTTGGACTTAGAAATGTCACGACCCAATTGCTTGGGCCATGGTGGCACCTACTATAACCTAGCAGTAGGCAAGCCAATCCTATAGTCTGGAACCGCGAGAAATGGCTACCACAAAAATAAAGAAAAGAATATGGAATAATATGATAAAATATCAATAACATTGTCCCAAAACCTGGTGGTATCAATGCAAGAGCTTTTAACATAAGAAGGATACAAAGGAGGTACTAAATGAATATACAGATACAACCATCTCTAAATACAACATAGAGACTAGTTTAGTACATAAAAGGAAGGAAAGTAATACTCCGAACGTCAGGAGATCACTCTATTTCTTTGAACTTTGTCTGCTCTGAACTATGCATACACCAACGACGATAACCCATACTATGATCTGTAGGCTGCAAAAGTGTAGTATGAGCACCAAACATGTGGTACTTAGTAGGAAACACTGAGACCCAAAGATAATGCATATATATGTAAAACATAAATAGAATGGAAACTACACCCACATTTCCATCAACCACATGAGGAAGTCAAAGAGATAATAAGGATAACTATTGTATTCATGTCCAAAAACTAACATAATAAGGCTAAGAAAGTATTAAGGATGAACTATCCTATTCAAGCCATACTCAGGAATCTCAAACTATACCGTATATCACCGGCCAATATAGAATAAAGGGAGAAAAAAGATATTTAATAATATACAAGGCTAAGGAATAAATATACAATCTGAATAAACGAAGGAAGGAAGGGATATATGGTAATACCTTAGCTACATATAGGTAGATGTACACACACACACACACACATATATAAATACAATCAACTAGAAGTACAATCTAAATCATCATACTAGAATTTTAAGACCTCATAATCATAGCAGGAACTAATGCTAGAATACTTAGGATTTCTAATTTATATGCCTAATCATGAGTTAATCAGGCATAATAATGAAATAGTAAGATAGAAGAGATAGAATAATACCTCAATTCTCGATATTGGATCATTAACCAATCCAACACAAATTAGCCATAAAAATGATCATAACAGTAATAATAGCAATAGCAAGGACAGTGCAAGTAACCGGATAGTTTATACAAATAACCTAACCGAGCCTATCACGAACCCCCACTGCCCCAGGCTCAGAAGGTTTAATCGACATACAACACAAAACAAATCATTCTCATCACCCATACCTAAGAAACCCCCATTAGGATGATAGATATAGGCGCATACTGGTGATAGGCAATGCGAATGCAAAGATTAGCGCAATAGAATCCATAATAGCAGAACGAATCTGAGTATTATAATATACATTTGGACTTGAACCTGTAAGTATAATTAATATCATAATCATTGTCATCATAACCATCATCACCATAATTATTCTCCAGAATAAAACCGAGTATATAAGCATATCATCAGAATTATCCTTTGGCCTTTTCAAGTATATAAGGATATCATCATAATCGTCCTCCAGCCTTGCTGGGTATATAAGCATATCATAATAATCATTCTTCGGCATTGACGGGTATATAAGCATATCATCATCATTCTCTGGCCTTGTGGGTATATAAGAATATCATCATCATCATCCTCTGGCCTTTTGGGTATATAAGAATGTCATCAACATCATCCTCCGACCTTGTTAGGTATATAAGCATATCATCTTCTTAACGGTATATAAGCATATCATCATAATCATCAACACATATATATAGAACATCAATACTAAAATCTGTCATTGGGTTTTACCTGGAATTTATATCATTAATACATCATCATCCTCTGTCCCATACTGAAGAGATGTGTATATAGATATATAATACGTTCACGTACTTAAGTTGTAGCTAAAAAAATGTAAGTACGTAAATCCATTGCCCGAGGTAAACTTTGGAACTAAATCATTATAATAGTATAGAAAGGGTCGGAATCTCTCACGACCGGAGTAATTAATAGTATCTAATCATAGACTGGGATCTGTCTCGGTTATATCTTTAAAATATCAATTTCCATCTCTTTACACATAGGTTATTCATTAAGACAGGCAATTATTGTTATGAAGAAATTCATTTTTAAGGTGAAAAGTAGGCTTTAATCCTTATTTAGAAAAATAGTAATAAAATCATATTTTAGTTGGAATCGTACATTTACCATAATTAATGATCATGAATGTACCGAATCGATGCATGCCATCACCAATATTCAAATAATGGAACTATAAGCATCAATATATCTATAAGCTACAACCACATCCTTTACAAGGATAAACACTTCCCGGACGTCCAATTGATATCACAACCCGGCCTTGGACCCAATAATGTGTCTGAAATAATTACAACATCATAATCATGGCCTTATGTCCATATACATATCAGGAACCCATATCAATAATCATATTTGTAAGCCATATTGTATCTATAAGTGTCACGACCCACACCAGGGCCTGACCTTTACGAACATCTCAAGTCCCACACAGACCGGAGACCACCCCCTGGACCTAACCAAATAAACACAACATTCTCAATGTTAGATGAATTTTGAACATATAACAAGATAGATTCAAGAACAATATAACTTCTATGAACAACAACCAACCACTAACCAAAACAATCGGCCAACACCACGTAAGTCCACAGTAATCCAACAAAGCCTTCTAGACACAAACCAAAACTGTATATCAATAAAGTATCGGGACATGCCTCCGACTATAGCCATAAACAAGTCTAAATAGTCTAAAACTTAAGGGACCAAAACATGAAATGTAGTGTTCCAATGTATGGAAGCTCACTACTTTAATGTCAACTCACGAGCTAATCCCGAATCCTATTCATTAAGAAGGAAAGCTAGAAGTTTAGCAAGTTCCTGCATCACGTGGGGATACAACGTGTAGAGATAGTTAGAAGTTGGAGCGCTAGCATGTAACTCAGGGATACAGGGTAATATATTGTCATGATCAACACTTCAGCATCATTCGAGATTCCATGCATATTATTCAATAAATATACACACACACACACATATATATATCACATGTTGGGATAGGAAACGAAGCATAAAATGCATTTTAAAATCTTAGTATGGATTGTATAGCTCAACCGTCATAACATACAAGACACCCACAGTCTATATGGGCCAAGCTATCCCGCAGCTATTAAGGCCCTAGTATGTGTATTTGCACGAACCAAAGGGTAAACATATTCACTATGGGGGGACTCAAACTCCCTGCATATCAAGGTAACACAAGCACCAAATCATGAAATGAGATATTAGGGACTCGAACCTCCCAATCAAATTATAATAACAATAGGGGGACTTGAACCACTCGGTCATATAGATCCCTGCGTCGGCAGTTGTAGTTTCTAGTATTGATCTATTGGACCTCCACTTTCATGACTCAACACACAACCCTCTTTAAAGCCCAATTAAAACAATTAACACACAATTCCATTCATTGAACCATAATACACATTTAGGCATGCATTTTTGGTATCATCACACCAACTACACTTATAAGGTAACATCAGCATGCCGAAATAATTTCATTACTGGGGGAATTCATAACCCCTTTTGGTTCAATTATGCAATATCTTTTGAAAACACTAACCCACAAGGTTCAAATTCAATCTCATAATTCAATAGTTCAAGAATAGTTAAATTCACATATTTCTCATAATTAAAAATAATTTCACAATATGGAGTTGGGGTTACAACCACTTTAAAAGTCATAAGTTTGGGAAATCACAGTCCCTTAGTTTATTCACCATAACCATGCACCGATAAGTTCAAAACTAGTTAAGACATGAGAAATGCACAATAAAACAATGTGAAAATAATTATTTGGCCATTCATGTCAAAACCCTTACTTTTAATCACGTAAATAACCATGTACTTTAATGCAATAGGGATATTAAGTTTAAGGGTATAGTCACATGCCTGAAATATTAAGTTTAATGAAGAATTTAACTCTAGAGCCCCCGGATGATCTACCTCTTAGAAACCCTAAGTATAGAGGTTTGAGAGGATGAGAGAATCTTTTAAAGTGTTGGGTACATTATGAATGAGGAATAACCTCTCTAAAGTTCCGTATGAACGTCGGGTCTTAATTAGATAAGAGGGGAATTTTCCACAGTGCCCTTTAATTAAAACCTAAAATTTTAGGTATCAATGACTACGGGTCATCATACAACTTGTATAGCCTCCTTACGACTCATCATAAGGAGCGTAGCCAAGGAAGAACCACCAAGGCACCATACAGTACTGACCTTATGACTCAATGACATGACTCTTAATGGGACCCTACGACTCGTAGGTTCCAGTCATGGTCAACACAGAACCTAAATTGGGGCATATATTGTACACCCTATGATTTACACCTAATAAATCATAACAAATCCTTACTTCCCTTAGTGAGGCACTCATACTCAGAGAAGAATCCAGCCACAAACTTACTAATTTGGTTACAACTTATCCCAATGACCTATCAAGACACCCTCCGACTCATACGCCAAGTCGTAGTCAAGGCAGTGAGTGCAAATTTTCAGGAATTTTCAAGGACCAAAAAACCCAAGGTGTTACAATAAGCTATAGTATAACTCTGAGGAATAACATATCTATAGACCATAAATCATCTCCATAACGCATCTCACATCTAAGATCATAATATCTCAATAAGCATCTGACATCTAGGAGGCATAACATATCAACAAGCATCTTGCATCTAGGGGGAATAATATCTCAATAAGCATCTCACATCTAGGAGGAATAATATCTCAATAAGGAATCTCACATCTAAGAGGCATAATATCTTAATAAGGTATCTCATATCTAGAAGGCATAATATATCAATACGCATTTGACATCTATGAGACATAATATAGCACAACTATGATATGCCTATATTAATAAGCATGTCGATGGACCACATTATAAAACAAGTCTAAGCCATATCATAGCTACAAACCATTAATCATAATTTGGGGAAAGACATCATCATTCATCAAGTCACAAATCAACCTTATAATAAAGGCTCAAAAGTCTCAACTATGTCTAATATACGTACATATGTCCACAGGGCTAACACAAGTCTTCGTCTAAGGTAGGCTAGATGACACACTTCTAATCCTCAAATTCCACACTTAGGCAATTGCTACCCCAAACTAGGCTAAGGTATCTAAATTTTACTTCTAGAAGGTACATATGCCATAATCCATCCTAAGATTGGAATTCCACCTAGAACATGAACAATTAGGGTAACTCCACCAAAATCAAGGTCGCTAAAATATCCAAATAAGGTTAATCATGCTAACCACACTTCCAAAACTCAAACCACACCCCAAACGTAGAATCATATCATAACCACTCTATGTATTAGCTTAATCTATAAAGAAGATAATAGGATCCTAGAAATATAATAAGTATTTTACCTTATGGGCCAAATCTCTCATCTAATCCCCAAACTTGAATAATCATGACTAAGTCATGGTGTTCTACCCATAATCAATCTTAGCATTCACATTCATATGCACTATATAACATATATCATCTTACAAAGTAGAGTGGATAGAAGCCTACCTCGAAGCCAAACCACAAGCCCTTGGATCGCCCACAACACATTCATCTTCACTCCATGATCTCAAAATGTCATTTCGCTATCAAAATCATAATCTATGCATTATTAGGAGTTAAACAAAACCGATATTTCCATATAACGAGCTGGGTCAAATTTGGGTAAAGAACGGGCCTCTGAGGCCCACTAACAAAATCCAAAAATTGAAACCATCGTGAGGTCCCTCGAAGGATAAGGAAGTTATGTTCAAAAGTTGAGCACAAACAAAATACAAATCGTTTCTAAAATCAACCCTTAAAGTTTAGGAATTCAAAGCCCTAATGTCTAAGAATTTATCAAGAAATTGAAAGAATCTTACCATGAATTCGAAGGGAAATCACAGAATAATGGATAGTTAAGATCCACCAAATATCTACAAGCTTAACACCAAGCATTGCCTCTCTTTTAGGGTTCTAGCTCTTAAGAAATAAGTGAAGAATAAGCAAAATCAAGTAAAAAGGGACAACTTATACCAAGTCCAGGTACTCGGGGGTGTCTATCGCAACCCTAATGTATATGATTGCACTATCTCTTGCCCTGGCACACATGTCGTAATCACAATATGGCTATGCCAATTGCACTATCTCTCTACCATGGGTACCGCGATCGTGGCCCTTGGCTGGCGATCATAGCCACATCAATTTCAAAGTTTCTGTCAAGCCCTTGAGATTCGCACGAAATCCTATATATGCAAACAAACTATGAAACCACACCAAATTCGATGTTCCAAACTCAATGACATAATCATATTTTCCATTCGAGGTTGTTTCAACCAAATATGGGTCCCACGCTGATATTTTATTTTCTTAACCCTCCTACCGATAGCTCAAAATGAGCTCGGGTGCCTCGAAACCCAAACTAAGAGTCCACCTAGACTAAAATCGACATTTCGGAGCTACTGATGTAGTCAGAATTTGTATTCGAGGTTATCTATTAGGATTTTTGGTCCGAGACCAAATCCTAAATAGGAAAAGCTCCAAAATAGGGAAATAATTCTAAAATCTAACTATTTGATTACCGAATCGACAGTTTTGGAAAGTCATAGATGACCTGTAGCCGTTATGGGAAGGTTCAAAATACCGTAGCCGCTGTGGGAAGACTCAAAATGCCAGAAAGGCTTGAAAATTGAAGAAATAGCCTGAAGAGTCATTATAATATCCACTTCTAAAAGAAGTTTCATCCGTAAAAGTCAATAGATAAAAATATCTCAAAAGCTTGAAAGGATGAGGTACTGGGACCGCATACTCCGAGCATGACTTCCAGATAACCACTACTAAGAAAGAACACTTCTAAGGGATTTTTCCACAGGTATCCATTTTTCAAACATCTCTCTCACTCTATATCCAAATAGCCAAAACTCAACCTCAACCACCAACTGGACTCCAGCTGAATTGGAAAAGGCTGATACATGTAAATCTGAACCATAACACACAAATACCATCTCGATACCAGCACAAATCAATAATGGCTTATCTAATCCAAAAGCGAACCTAGACATAAGTCGTACAATGGACTCCAAATTGAAATATAACCTTCCCTTACCATTCCAAACCTAGTATCCTCTCCAAACTAGGAGGAAAATCACTTGAATCTTATTTGCGCAATTTCATCACAGTGAATTCAAAGAGCTGAAGATGCTCTTCTAAAAGTCCATACAACAACCATAAGAATAAGCCCATAAAGTGCTACTTGGGCACACAAATTGAGATAATCGTGGAATGCAATCTATGCCCATACTACAACTAGTTTGGATGATAATCAAAATTCAGATCTAGAAGTCTAAAGAATAACTACTCATCATTGAACGGTTCGTTCCAGGATGTCCCACCAACGAAGAATAAAGCCAAGCTGAATCTTACTCAAGTATACTACTCCCACTGAGTATATCATCAAAAATTCTTGTTGAACAAAAAACCCGAGGTCAAAACAAAAGAAGCCAACCCCGGGTCCATGGGCTATTATCTGAACACCTATAGACTATAATCCATCCAAAGTCAAGAAGACTGAATAGGTAACCACGGAGTAGGCTAACCAGCCTATAAATAAAATTTAAACTGAGATAAATTCTATCACAAATAATGCACTTAAGCTCTACATCTCCAATTTAAAATCTCAACACTAAGGCTGAATCGCTCAATCTCAAATATCCAAACGAAATATGAAGATGGGTAGGCATCTATACTCCAAATCTATCATAACTTCTAAATCACCATTCCAAGGCGTCAAGTCAAAAACTAAGCCAATAAGTCTATATTAATGTCAAATATTCAACTCGACCTTAGTATCTAAATCTTACATAACTGAGCTAAATCATACCGAGTCAAAATCAAAACACATACCGAGTCAAAATCAAAACATAGCTGAAGAACAAAATCATCACAGGGATAAACCATCAACTGAAAATGCAAACAACCAACTCTATATCAACTAGAGGGAACGAAATGTAGCTATAGAATAGAAGTCATGCCGAAGGATAAATCACCGGATGAAAAATACAAATAACCCACACCATACCTACTGGAGGGCATGAACCACCAAAATATACTTAAGGACTCCCCCAAGGCTATAAACCATGCTAATAATAGCAAAACTGTATTAACTAGGAGAAACATAACTTTAGTCAAAAACTAACCAGTTCAATACTCCATCTCGGCAAAGAATAGCCATAGGCACATA
Organism: Capsicum annuum; assembly: GCF_002878395.1. Classification (NCBI taxonomy): domain Eukaryota; kingdom Viridiplantae; phylum Streptophyta; class Magnoliopsida; order Solanales; family Solanaceae; genus Capsicum; species Capsicum annuum. The sequence goes on along the minus strand of NC_061121.1, from coordinate 176,861,935 downwards.
TCATCAAGTAGAATCACTCCACCAAGTCTTATTAGGCTGAACAAACTCTGAAATGGGGATTTCCTAAATCCACCCAAGTAGGAAAATCATAACTCAAACAAACTATGAATTACCTCGTCGAGGAAGGAAGTACTAAGCTTGACACTTATGTCAAGGTTAAGATTAATATGAGAAAATGAACCATCAACACAAGATGAAGAATTTTTGATTTTCCAACTCAAGAAGCAATCACATTAAAGAACACCTACCTCTAACTCTCTAACTACACTTTTAGAAAAAAAACATATCACAACAAGAAAGGAGCATCAAATCTCCACTCTAAAACAAAGAGAAAACCATCACAAATAGATAAATCCAACAAATCTAAGAGATGAATCTAGAATATCCTAATATAAATATCAAACCACTATTGGTTAATGAAATAACAACAAGTGAAGAACAGATCCAAAATTGGTCAATCTAAAAAATGGCTACATAGAGATGGATATCCAATACAAAAAACTTCTTAACCTAGGATGCAAGTCTAAGAATCCCAAACTCGAGAACGAGCAATATAATTACGTTGCCAACTCTAAAACCATGATTGAACCACAGAAGGTCTACTTACCTTTAATACTATAGTTCACTCCAAAATTAATCTAGCATAGCCAACAGAGGAGGAAAACAACCAATCTCACATCGCGAGAGAGAAGGAATCATCAAATTAGGATATAGTTGCTCAAGCCAACAAAAAAGAACCGTGAGGAATAAAAATCAAACTAGGTAACACTAGTCTAAAAAGCTACCTAATGAGGATTAATAAGATCAAATAATGAAAACAATATTAACATCAATATAATGAATAGGTGATACCAAATAGAACATCAATGGAAAGTATCACTCAAGGGACATAGTAAGGCCAATGTTTTAAGGTAAATGGGACTCAAATCCAAATGTTATACCCATAGGGAAAGAATATCAATATAGATCTACTCCATCCACTACTAAATAAAATAAGCCATGGTGGTACTCATAAAATCATGAATTCAATAACAAGGCACACAATAACAAACATAAACTCATCAAGACATATAATCATCAATGGGTACAAAGATCTCAATACACATAATAAATAAGGTAAATGTAGGGAATAAAAGAACACCGATCATGGTGAAATCTAAAACACAAGTATGATGAGTATAAGGGAGAATAAATCTGAATGGGTCCAAACTCAGACCGACCGACTGAATCATCAACTGAGGCACTAAGCTCACTATCTCTAATTAAAGGTGCCATAACATCATGAGGCTAAGCTGAATGAACTAAATAACTATCAATACTACATCGACTATACCCTCTAGATCAGTGATCGATCTCCCTATAGTCATAGCAAACTTCTAATGCCCTAACCTGTCTAGAATATGAACCAAGCCCCAATGGCTGGCCAACTGATACTGAGAGCACTCTCTACTACCATGATCATTATCTCGTAATTATATCGTACCTTAAGAACTTTAGGATAGAAGAGAGCACATACTAACTCTGTTTGAACAACTTACTCATGTCCAAGGCCACTTCTAGATTAATGTCCTATTTTGTCACAACTAAAATAAGCTCCTGGAATACTCTGAGATACACCCCCTTCTAATCCAGAATGGTTACCATATTTTTAAGACCCACATAGGAAACTCCACAAGGTCTAATGGGAACTCTGCCCATTGTGATCACCACAACTAACCTGAGAGTCACTTATAGTCTGAAACACTACCTACATAGAACTGATAGGCAACAAGTAAAGATCACCTTCACCAAAAGATCCTTACTCCCAAACGAAATACCAATACTACTATACTGATGGCATGGTATCCCACTGCCACTTCTATTAGTATCAATACATGCTCTCTCTATGGTCCTTACATAATTAATAATCTAAGAGAAAGAAGGCCCAGTTGCTATCAAGTGCTTCGGTGCCAAACAAAGTGGCAATGCTAGTCCTCTAATAAATCCATGCACCATGTATTTCTCAAAAGGATATAGAATAAGAATATACCTAACCTAGTCAATAAGCCCAATCTCATACTCTAAAATATATAAAGAACCCTGATGAACTTTAATGAATCCAACCTTGGCCTGAGAATTACTCGATGAGCTGGATGTCATCTCTGACTGTGAGGTATCCATAATTAGGCTCGGTATCCTAAAATGATAAACCTCGAAGGGTTGAAGTTGTCACGAGCATAATAAGATCCTGAGATGGCCTTAATCCTTTGGATGCTACTGAAAATCTTCAATATCCATCTTTGAATCTTTAGTCTAACACTATCCTAAAGCTCTGAAAACACGTGTCAAAGTCATGTTCGTATCTATTGACCATATCGCATCATCCATTAGGGACCAAATAGGATTAAAGAATTTGCTTGAGGCTTATAGCAATAAGGACACATGACAAGGAGTCAAGAAATGAATTTTTGAAGAATGTCCCTGTAGCCTCCTGAAGATAGGTTATAGACGTCTTCTCATCAATCCGCAAAACTCTACTAAACCCTTAGCTTTTGTACTAATACACTGGTAAACCTAGTCTCTACTACTAATTTGTCATTGCCTAATTTCTTGAGTTATGATGGCGCCTACTATAACCCACCAGTAGGCAAGCCAATCCTATAGTTTAAAACTGCTCGTAATGGACTACCACAAAAATAAAGAAAAGAATGCAGAATAATATGGTAAAAGATCAATAACATAGTCCCAAAATCTAGTGGTATCAATACAAGATCTTCTAACATAGAAAGGATACAAATGAGGTACTAAATGAATATACATATACAATCATCTTTGAATTCAACATAGAGACTAGTCTAGTACATAAGAGGGAGAAAAGTAATACCCCAAATGTCAGGATCTCACTCTATGTCTCTAAACCATGGATGCTCTACATGATTCACACTTCAATGGCGATAACCGGTACATTGATCTGCAGTCTATAAAAGTGTACTATGAGTACCAAACACATGGTACTCAGTAGGCAACTACCGGCTGAGCTTCAAAGATAATGCAAATATATGTAATATATAAACAGAATAGAAACTACACCTAAATATCCAAGAATCACATATAAAAGTCGAAAGAGATAATAAAGATAGCTATCCTATTCATGTCCAAGAAACTAACATAATAAGTCTAAGGAAGTATTAAGGATGAACTATCCTATTCTAGCTATACTCAGGAATCTCAACACTATACCGTATATAACTAGGTAATATAAAAATAAAGGGAAAAAGAAATTTATATAACATTATAAAAAGTTGAGGAATGAATATACAATCTAAATAAATAAAGTAAGGAAGAGATATATGGTAATACCTTAACTACATATAGCTAGATGTACATATATATATATATATATATATAAATACAATTAACTCAAAGTATATCCTAAATCATAAGATTAGAATTTTAAGACGTCATAATAGTATGGCATGCCACCTACATGGTCGTGAAACTGCTTTTCATGTTAGAAAGTTTGGGGATTGTTGTCTAACCACCTGGCTGCTCTCCCCGGCAGTCGTCTGTGCCCCTCTGCCTCCCTTTTTGTAAACCTATTTCCTACAAATTTAATACTAAAACCAAGTGTAAAGCACTAAAGAAATCTAAAAAGTAAAACTAAAACAAAAATAGTTGCCAATTTTAAAGTCCCCAGTAACGGCACCAAAAACTTGTTGCGCCAAAGCATACACGCAAGCGTACTTGGTCTCACTAAGTAATACAATGGCCTTAAATAAAGCCAAATATCGATCCCTCAGAGACTTGTGTCAACAAATTATCCAATTCTAGTTTAACAATTGAGATTAACTAGTGCAACATAACCAAAAGAGTTTTGAATGTTTATAAACTAAAAGTAAACTAAAATAGTATAGGAAAGTAAAGACTTTGGACAATTAGTAGATAAAATCCCGGGGTTAAAGCACTATGAACAATCATTCTATGCTATTAAACCTCATTCATTAGATTATTTATCTTGGTTTTTGATTCACGGGGTTGATATTATGATCATGGTCTCTCGAGCCTCTAATCACCTATCTAACTTAGACCCACAACTACATCATTGAGAAAGGATGTAAGAACTAAGATAAACACATTTATATTTCATCCCGTAGTGAACCAAGTAAGGCTTCTAGGTATATCTCTATAATAGTTGCTAATTCAAATTCTTTATTTTATAAGAGAATAAGAACCTTACTCTACCTCTCCCCACATTCTATCTTCTAATTCCCCCTCTCGAGATCACAAAGTTGACAATTGCTATATTCTAAGGTTGTGAATCATAAAATAGTGATAAAAAGGATAAATAAACAACCAAATATGATAAGAAATCCAAACAAACTTAATTTAAAGCGAAAGTTAACATGTTCTTGGCCTTAACCTCGAAAATGGGGCGTTTAGCCACTAATTGACATAACTGTAATTCAAATCAATGAATACATGCTATAATCCATTAAAAATTTAAAGTAAAGAGAAATAAACCTTAATTAAAGTTCGTAGAATCCCCTCTCCAAAGATCCAAGACATCCAAGCTTAATAATAATAAGTCTAAGTTTCCTATTTATAGGCCAAGGCTTTTGGCTGTGTGTGGAATAGGTGGTATGCCGCATTGGCTCATCAAGTGGAGTGGGGGTCGTGGCACAATAGCTTCTCAAGTAAAGTAGGGGTTGCGACGCAACCCTTAGTTAAGTCAAGTATGTTTCGCAACGCCCCTTTATCGCAAGGCCTCTCTGGAAGTTGCATTTTGACGTTTAACCTTTGCCTTGCACTTGTCCTTCCATCCTAAGATTTGTTGTGTTCTTTCCACTTTATTTTCAGCTTTTATATACTACATATATCATCAAAATCAACTCACCAAGTTTCCTATAACATCAAATACCACGGATTAGATCTCAAAACAACACAAAATCCATAACGATGAACTAGAAGCTCAAGCTAAGCTCTAGTTTCGTCCATTTTGATCTTTACTTAGTTTGACTCTTAGCTTGATTCAAGTTCAATTTGAACACTATAAACAAGTTGTTTCAAACATAAATATGCAATATTAACCTTAGGAACTCATTTAACACATTAGAATCCATCGAGATCAACTAGAGAAACATCTAGCTAAAGCTAGTAACACTAGTTTTCTTGTTTAACTCTAAGTAACCAATTCAAGTACAAACTTGTTTGGCAAACACCTTAAACATTGTAATCAAGTAATTAAAGACTTAGATACTCCCACATATCACCATTCACTCATTAAACACACAAGTAGTCCTCAAAACAAAGCTAAATAAGCTAGAATAACAATGCTAAAGTGCATAATTTCACCTCAGATCAACAAGCAATAGCATGATTGTCATAACTCAAACCAGGGCCTGGCCATGACAGGTATCTTAAGTCCACTGAGGACCAGAGAGAAACCCCTTTTCCTAGTAAAAAAAAACATAATACACTAGTCAGCAGATGAATTCTAAACATATAACAAGATTGACTAAGCAATAACTCAAAGTCTAAGAATGTCAACAACCAATACCCAGTCCATAGTAATCCAAAAAGCCCCTATACAAAAAACACAACCTATGTCAGGACATGCCCTCGACACTAACAATGACAATGACAATGTAAAAATAAAGTCTTCAATTCTAATTTATGGGAGGAAAACTGATGGAATGATTAAGTCTTTCAGAGAATAGAAGCTCACCTTTTCACCACAAATGACCAACTCTGAGATTACCTATTACTGCATAGAAAAAATAGAAGTTTCTTTGTACCCTCATCGTGTGGGGATACAACATCCGTAGATGGTTAGTGGGGTAAGTAATAGCATGTAACTCAAGATAAGGATAAAATAATGGCAGTCAAAAGTTTAATTTCAAACTCACTGTACATGTTCACATTCATGCATACATATATATAATAGATGCTGGGGTAGGGAACAAGGTTTGTCATGATAGTAAAAATTTATCCTGGACTATGTAGCTCAATGTCAAAAACAGGCACCCACGGGCTATATTGGTTTAGCTCCCCCTGCTGAAATGGCCCACAGGCTATATTGGTTCAGCTCCCTCTGCTGGGCTATATTCGTCACCCAGAGAGGACTTTGCCACCTTTTGAACAATCACACCACCATCCTCAGAGTCCAAAAGATAAACTCTAAGATCATTCAAATGTTAAATATCCTTCACTAACCTTCACTTCTCCTTAACATGAGATAAGCTCCCCATATATAACCTGATAAGAGCATCAACAACCATGTTAGCTTTACCTAGATGATAATGGAGACTCATATCATAGTCCTTGAGCAACTCAATCTATCTTTTTTGCCTGAGATTCAGCTTCTTCTAGGTGAACATATACTGTAAGCTCTTGTGGTCTGAGTAGACGTCAATATGAACCCCATACAAGTAATGGTGCCAAATCTTTAAAGAAAAGACTACCGCCAACAACTCCAAATCATGAGTTGGATAGTTCTTCTCATGCACCTTCAGTTGCCTACAAGAATATGCAACAACTTTACCTTGCTGCATCAATACACAACCCAGTCCCTCATGAGATGCATCACAGAAAACAACAAAGCCATCAGTACCCTCGGGTCAGGTCAAAATAGGAGTATAAGTCACTTATCCTTCAACTTCTCTAAACTACCCTCACAAGTGTCAGAACATAGAAACATAACCTTTTTTGAGTCGATCTAGTCAATGGAGCAACAATCAAAGACAAACTCTCCACAAACCTCCTATAATATCTGACCAAGCCCAAGAAGCTTTGAATGTCAGCTGGAATTATGGGTCTAGGCCACTTCTTAACCACCACAACTTTATGTGGATCCACTATGATTCCTTCACTAGTAATAAAATGACCCAGAAATGTAACAACATTCAACCAGAACTCACACTTCAAAAAATTAGCGTACAAACACAAATCCTTAATGGTCTGCAACACTATACAGAGGTGATTGGTATGATCCACCTCACTCTTAGAATAAAACAGGATGTCATCATTAAAAACAATGATGAATAAGTCCAAACATTAACGGAATACCCAGTTCATAAGATCTATGAATATAGCCAGTTCATTAGTCAAAATAATGGACATCACCAAAACCTCGAAATGACCATATCGGGTTTAGAAAGCAGTCTTAGGGATATCCACCTCCTAAATCTTAAGCTGATAATAACCCGATGGAAGGTCAATCTTAGAAATATACTTTGCACCCTGCAGTTGGTCAAACAGGTCATCAATCCTAGGAAAAGGATACTTATTCTTTACTATCACCTTGTTCAACTGTCGGTAATATATATACATTCGAAGGGAACCATCCTTCATATGCATAAAGAGTATCGACATGCCCCATGGGGAAACACTGGGGTGAATAAACCCTTATCAAGAAGATATTTCAACTACTCTATAGTTCTTTCAACTTAATCGGAGCCATTATATAGGGAGGGATAGAGACAGGACGAGTGTCTAAAAAAAGATTTATCCTAAAATCAATTTCCCTATCGGGACGGACATCAGAAAGATCTTCAGGGAATATTTTGGGAAACTCATTAACTATAGAGACAAATGAAAAGGAAGAAACCTCGTAATTGGAATCCTTAACCCAAGCAAGGCGACAAAAACACCCTTTGTAAATTAATTTCTGGTCTTCTAGATAAGAAATGAACCTTCCCTTATAAACTAGGGAATTCCCTTCCTACTCAATCACCAGTTTATCTAAGAATTAGAAACTAACCTTTTGGGTCCTACAATCGTGAGACGTATGGCACAAATGGAGTCAATACATCCTTAAGATAACATCAAAATCTAACATCTCCAAATCTATCAAATACACCAACTTCTCCCTATCACATATAGATACCACACAACCCCTATAGACTCTCCTAGCCACAATAGAGTCATGCACTGGGGTAGACACAGAAATGGGATCAAGAATAGACTCAGGATGAAAACCAAAATAAATAGCCACATAAAGGGTCACAAAAGAAAGGGTAGACCCGAGATCTAGCAGACAATACACATTATAGGAGAAAAGTCTTAGCATACTAGTAGAAACATCAGGAGATGCCTCAGAGTCCTGATGGTTGGCAAGAGCATACAAATATTTTGACTAGTGCCATAGACAAAAGTAGCACCCTTTAGTACAGGAGCTAAAGAAGCAGAAATTGAGACCTTATTAGCCCCAGTAGCAACATTGTCGGAGGGACAGTTACACTAAATATGGCCAGGCTGATCACATTTGAAACACTTATTTCTCCCCGTATCACAAAAACCATGGTGCAACTGATCATAAAATTTGCAAGAAAGATATGATAGAGCTGATTAGGCCTCACTTGCCTAAGATTGGGCACCTTAAGCCTTCAACCCATTGTTTCTCTAAAAGGGGTGATCACCGGATAACTTACAATATGGAGCACTAGCCGTAGAATAAGAACCAGAATTTTCCCACTTCTTCTTAGACCACTGCCTACCATCTCTACCAATATTTTCTTGACCTTCACCCTGCTCAAAATACCGAGACCTCGTATCTTCCTTTTTCCCTATTTTGACATATTTCTTCTTTTCAACTTCAACCTGCTACATACACATTACAAGCCTAGAGATATCCATGTCACTATTCAATAAGGAGGCCTTACACTCTAGCACTAAGTCTCAAGACGAGACCAAAGCAAACTTTCTTATCTTAGCCCTCATGCTTGTCACTAGCTTAGGAGCATAACGGGACAACTGATGAAATTTCAGGGCATACTCTTTCACAAATATCCTACCCTATTTAGATTCATAAACTTCTCAGCTTTAGTCTCCCTTAACTCCTGAGGAAAGAAATAATTTAGGAAGGCACCCAAAAATCATCCCATAGTGCCAACTCAACATCATCACCCCCAGACTAATCTTGATCTTCATACCACTGATATGTCATATCCTTCAACTAATATGCGACAAATTCCATCCCCTCAGAGTCAGACATATGCATAACCGTAAATATCTTCTCCATCTTATTTATGAACCCTTGAGGATCCTCCTCAACCTTAGAGCCAGTAAAGGTAAGAGGATTAAGCATCATAAAAAATTTGACTCGAGTAACCTAAACAAAACTAACAACAGTACCAGTAGGACCCTACTAATGTGACTAAGATGTCGCTAACTGGGTCAACAGATTAATAGAACAACGAAACTCAACATTAGAAATATCGCCTTAGGGCGGTCGGGCATAATCATCATCAGCCATAGGAGCCTAAGGAGGACTAGTAGAACTCTATGAGGGGCAGTACAGTCAAGAGTAGGGACCCTAGACCGGGTCTAAAATCCACAGCTAAGATGGGTCCATAGGCAGGATGAGTTCTAACCATATTGTTCTCAGGTTGGACAGAAGAGGTTCCACGAGCATTAGATCTTTGAGGAGGCACGATCAGAAATATGAACAAACAGGAATTAAAGGAGATTTCAACACCCAAAACTCTACAGCTTGAAACTAGAAGAACAAGTAAGTGAAATATTTCTAAATGTCTCATAGCCTCTCCCTTAGTTGTGTGGTGTGTTATACACCCATGAAAGAGACTCTATTTAACATGGCATTATGGACACCTAATTGACTATGAACCTAGGCTCTAATACCAACTTTGCATGGCCCAAGCCATGGCCTGGCCATGACGGTTATCTCAAGTTCACCAAGGACTAGAGAACACCCCCTTTGCCTAGTAAAAAAAACATAATACACTAGTCAGTGGATTAATTTTGAACATAAAACAAAATAGAGTAAATAGTAACTCAAATTCTAAGATGTCAAGAGCCAATACTCAATCCACAGTAATCCACAAAATCTCTATACTAGAAAACAACCTACATCGCGATATGCCCCCAACCCTGACAATGACAATGATAATGTAAATGTTAAGTCTAATTCTAATTTATGGGTAGAAACCCGATGGAATGATCAAGTCTTCTGGAGAATAGAAGCTCACCACTTCAGCACAAGCTACCAACTTTGATTTTACCTATCACTGTGCAGGAAAAGTAGAAGTACCTCTAAACCATACATCACGTGGGGATACAACATCTAGAGATAGTTAGTGGGGTAAGCACTAGTATTTAACTTAAGATAAGGATAAAATAATGTCAATCAAAAGTTTAATTTCAAACTTATTGTACATGTTCACATTTATGCATACATATATATAGTGGATGTTGGGGTAAGGATCAAGGTTTAGCATAATAAATAGGCACCCACGGGCTATATAGGTTCAGCTTCCCTTGCTTAAACGACCTTAATGCATATTAGCCATACGAACCAGAGGTATCAAAGAAGACCAGGGAATTCCCCATCTCCACGTCAATCCTATATACAAAATATATCAATCGTGTGAGCTATACACATAGTCATCTAGACCAACCGTCAGGTCAGTAATGTGAGTTTCCAGTTTAAGTCATTTGAGAACCACACCTTCACGGCTTAGCTGTATTACCCCCATTAAGCCTAATTAAAAAAAATTCTCATAACTCATTCATTAACCAAGGAATCATACATTAAGGCACACCATGGTATCGTCATACTATTTAGCTTGGAAGCTCAGAATTATGCCATTAAAATTTCATTAACTTGGGGGAATGCCTCGACCCCCTTTGTTTATTTAATCAAAACATAGCCAATAAGGCTTTCAAAATATATGTCCATTGTTTAACCATTTATGCAATGCAATAGTGTAGGTGTGTAAGTTAAACCAAGTGACACTTCCATAATTCAAAACCATTTACACAAGGCAGTTGAAGAAATATAATTTTTCACAACCTATTTCCAAGTTCAAAACATCGATTTGGGGGATTACCTCGACCCCCTTTCCAATTTTCATACCCATGCACCCCATTATTTCAAAAATATTTAATTCAAAGCATGAACAACTCATGAAAAACATGGGAAAACCATTCAAAGATCAACCATTCCAAAACACTCAGGCCATGTCAAAACCCATATGCAAATCCATATAATTAAACCATTTAAAATATATAATTTTCACAAAATAAGATTTGGGGAAGAGTAAAATGCCTAAAAGTACAAAGAATTATTGGGAGAAATCAACCCTTGAGCCCTTAGATGACCAACTTTCAGAAACCCTAGCTTGTTCATGCCTTAGGGATTTTGGAGAGTTTGAGAGGGTGTTTGTGATGGCTCAAAGTTTCATATTATGGCCCCAAGGTTTTATGTATGTGGGGTCTAAGTGGGTAAACAGGGAAATGTCCAATGTGCCTTTCATTAAAAGTTGAAAAATTATCACCAATGACTACAAGTCTCTATATGACTTATAAGGTCTCACTATGACTCATCAAAATAAGTTATAATCTAGACAATAGTTGAGGTACCCCTCTCTTGTGACACTACGACTAACACCACACAACTCATAAAGAGACCCTATGACTCGTAGGGTACTAGTCATAACCAGGACAAAAGCACTTAGGGTACCCACTAGTCACTCTACGATTAGTTTATTATGACTCATATAGAGCCATTATGACACTTTACTAGTCAAGCTATATTGAGGTTTATAGGACTCGTATGGAGATTTTATGACTCACAGGGAGAGTCATAGGTTCTACAGTGAGCTAAGAGCTCAGGAAAATTTCAAGGACCAAAAATTTGGGGTGTTTCAATACCTATGAGGAAAAAAATATCTATAGACCATAAATAATCTCTATGAGGAATCTCACATCTAGGAAGAATAATATCTCAATAAGTCATCCCATATATAGGAGTCATAATATATCAATAAGCTTCTCACATCTATGAGGCATAATATATCATGACTATGTTTATGCTTATATTTTTAAGCATGTCGATGGACCACATCATAAATTGAGTCTAATAGGAAATTATAGCTACAATCCATTAATCATAATCTGGGGAAATCCAACATCATTCACTAAGTCATGAAGTAAGCTTATACTAAAGGCTCAAAAGTCTCAACTATGTCTAACATATGTACATAAGTCCACAAGGGCTAACACAAGTCTTGGCCTAAGGTGGGTCAGAGGACCCACTTCTAATACTTGAATTCCATATTTAGGCAATTACTACCCCAGAATAGGTTAAGGTATCTAAATTTGACTTTTAGAGGGTACATAAGCCATAATCTATCCTAAGATAGGAATTCCACCAAGAACATGAGCAATTAGGTCAACTCCGCCTAAATTATGGGTTTCAAGATCGCTAAAATAGCCAAAATAAGGTTAATCATGCTAACCACGCTTCAAACACTTAAACCATATCCCAAACCTAGAATGATATCATAACTATTCTATGAATTAGCTCAATCTATGAAGAAGATCATAGGATCCTAAAAATATAGCAAGTATTTCACTTTACAAGTCAAATCCCTCATCTAATCCCCATACTTTAATAATCATGACTATGTCATGGTATTTTACCCATAATAAATCTTAGAATTCACATTCTAATGCAATATATAGCACACATTATCTTACAAAGAGAGCAGATAGAAGACTATATTGAAGCCAAACTGCAAACCCTTAAATCACCCACAACACGTTTGTCTTCACTCCATGATCCCAAAATGCCTATACTCCATAAAAATTATAATCTACACATTATTAGGAGTAAAACAAGACCCGTATTGGCATATAATGAGTAGGGTCAAATTCGGGTCAACATCAAGCCTGCGAGGCCCGCTAATGGAATAAAAATTAAAATCGTCATGAGGGCCTGCAAAGCATAATAAAGTTGTGCTCAAAAGTTGAGCACAAATAGAATACAAATTGGGTCTCAAATCATCCCTTAAAGTTTAGGAATTCAAAGCCTTAATTTCTAAGAATTTATCAAGAAATTGAAGTAATTTTACCATGAATTCGAAGGGAAATGATGAAATAATGGATAGCCAAGCTCCCCTAAAGCATCTACAAGCTTAATACCAAGCTTTTATTCTGTTTTAGGGTTTTATCATTAAAGAATGTGTGAATAATGAGCAAAATCATGTAAAAGGGGACTATTTATACCCAAACCAGGTACTCGGGTGTTGCCATCGCCACCCCGTGGTGTGCGATTGCACTATCTTTGGCCCTAGCACACAGGTTCTGATCATGACATGGATATGGCAATTGAACTATCTCCCTTCCAAGGTACCGCAATTGCTACCCTTGGTTGGTGAGCACAACTATATTAGTTAACAACTTTGTCAAGCCTCGGGATTCATCCAAAATCTTATATATGCAAACAAACTATGAAACCACACCAAATTTGACATTCTAGACTTAATAAAATAGTCGCATTTTCCATCCCAGGTTGTTTTGACAAAATGTGGAGGGCCACCCATATTTTAAGTTCTCAACTCTCCAGCCACTAGCTCGAAATAAGCTCGGGTTCCTCCGGGCCTAAACCAAGAGTCCACGTAGACTAAAATCAACATTCAAGAGCTGCTGGCATAGTCAAAATTTACATTCGAGGTTATCTACTAGGATTTTTGGTCCAATACCAAATCCTAAACAACGAAAGCTCAAAATAGAGAAATGAGCCTAAAATCCAAAGAAACTATCTGATTGCCAAACTAACAATTTTGGCAAGACATAAATGAACTATAACCACTGTACAAAGGCGCAAAACATCAAAAAGGCATAAAAGTTAAGGAAATGACCTGAGGGTCATTACATAAAATCTGATACATCAGGTTGCTAGTGCAACTACTTAAGCGGTCGTCGCTTTAGTGACATTAGGTCACTGAGATGCCCAAATTATAACTTTTTTGAAAGTGTAAGCTGTCGTTGTCAAATATATAACCCAACTAAGTTGGGTCAAATCCCATAAGGAATATGGTGTTGATTAAGATGATTTGTGATTTAACAGACTAATTTGAATAGATTTCTTTAAATGGGGGGGTTTTTTATCATAACAATTTATGGTCAACATTTCAATTTTTGCTCAAAAACTCAAATTTAATATTGTGGAATTTCAAATTAGTAATAAATTCAAACTAGAGTTGTGATCGATATGATTAATATCAATGCTAATTAGCAGTTAAGGAATGCGTTTCTCATGACTTGTAGGGAACACCAAATTTTCAATATCTATAATTTATCTGAGTGTTTTTCAACCTACTTAGATATTGAGTTCCCTAATTCTTCCAAACCTAGAGAAACTTTCTATTATTTTTGGTTCATTTCAAGTTGATTAATCTTGTTACAACATTAACCATTAGATAGAAAATTTATATTTCTAAATCCTCATTGGTAATTCACTATCTTAAATCAATTTCTTATTTCAAGCAAACCAATGTAAGGCATGTCCTATTATTTTCAACCAATAGAAAACAATTAACACAATAAAATTACTAAGATGAAACCCACAATCATTCAAATCTTACCCAAACTAACAAATAAATAATGTGTTAATCATAGCTCCCACAACTCTCTAGTTGTGTGGTTTAGTTAAATGAATATAAGAAAGATTTCACAAGATAAATTCATAATTCGAAAGAGTTATTCTTAAAAAGGATAAAATCTAATGTTATTCTCGTTCAAATATTCACCAAACTTTCCCAAAAACTTGATGAAAAGCTGAATTCAAAAGTTCAATGCCACAAATATGGACTAACATTTTTGGAATCTGGTTTAAGATGACAATGAAAACCTAAAAGCTGCTACTTATATCGGTAAATTTCAAAATTTAAAAACCCAAAATTGTCGCACAATAGTTGCCGATAAGGCTAACACCTAATCTCTTTATTGACAGCTTGTCAACTAAGTTGTAAAATTGATTCTCCAGCAGCTACAATCTGTATTTGGTTGATGACACACTTGAAATCTTATCACTTCGTTGAAAACTTATCAACCAAGTCATCAACTACTTCCTGTAGCACATAAGTTCTGTTTTTGCTTAACAACAAACCTGACAACTTGTCACTTAGTTGATGACTTGTCAACCAAGTTGTCAATTGAATCTTCAACACACTATTTTTTGTTGATGGATAAACTTATCATTTATCAGTTTGCTGATGGTTTATCCTCTCTATTCACCAAAAATAACCTTTTGTTCCTTTTTTTCTTTAGTTTTCTGACATCTTGACCTTTCCTGCAAAATCAAATGAAATACAAGAAAAAATAACATAAGTTGCTTAAGAACTTACAATTATTCAAAGTTAAAAACCTTAAATATGTTGTCAACAAGACAGCACATCAACACCCTCAACTTAAAAAACTTGTTTGTCCTAAAGAAACTACATAATATAGTGCTATGCATACAATCAGAGCATCAATGGATGGAGTAGCATTTCTATTTTTCAATTTGAACCCATTATGAAAAAGTGATTTTTTCTACCAAGTCACAAAAAGATTCCATGTTGATCTTTAAATTTCAAATGGTTAGAAATCACAAGTACCATTCTTATGCCCTCACAAAGAAGAAAAAATTTCCTTGCTCGAATATTAATTTTTGCTTTTAGGAACTGTACATCCAATCTCTCACCCTTACAAAGAAGTTTCAAATTGTGCACCTACTATGCCATAGTCTTAACCTTGCCATTCTATTTGGGTCATCTAGCAGTTAAACTAAGATCACTACAGGGTTTTCTTGGCTTGTATTGAAGGCTCAAGTTCTAGAAAGATTAATTTAGGATTAGTGACTTAGCCTCTCTTTTTCCATTTACACAACTTAGCTAGTCCCATGCTTATTTATTTGCTTGCTTCTCGTAATCCACTTTCTTGAGTTGGTTTCACTCTTAGCACACCCAACAAGGACCATATTTTTCTTATTTTTTATTTTTATTTTTACTTTTATTAAAACTATTAAAAATGTTAATGCTAACCTTCACAGCATCTTTCACACCTTCCAATCATATCTCCTTTATCGTAGCCACCCTCAAGTTGGACGATTTGCCTGAGTTGATGTGTATAATGTCCAAAGAGAGGACTGGTACTAGAATAAAGGCTTAACTATGGAATTATTGAAAGGTGGTCAGGTACTGAAACAAGAATAGATCTAATGTCTCGAATGAGGATAAAAAAGGATCTACTAATAATCTTTTGGGTTGTTTATTTTGGCTAAGAGGACTACCTATCAGAAATGTTCTATGCTTATTTCTTAGATGACTACTTGTAACCAAATAGAATGACCTGGGCAAGTTCTAGATGCACAAACACAATAAGAAAATATTTAAAATACCTCACACTCTTATGGCATATAATTGTAATGTCATCACCAAGGATTCAATAAATACTCAAGCTTAAGCAGGGATTTCCATATTCGTATACTTACATGAAAGAATAGTTTCCCATGTACCACTTAGCATCAATCTCACAAAATAAAAATTTTTATGGGTTCATAATTTTTTCAAACTTGTAGAACATTTAACACATCACTTGTTACTCAATCATATATATTATTCTTGGATGCATAACACATGAATTGTCCTTAATGGATTATCACTGAAATTTAAAAACAAAGTTAAGGATATACCTGCAGCGCCTTAAGTGCTTGTGTCATACGACACTGAGTATGTTATTGTATTAGCAACGGTAGGAGCATTAACAGTAGTAATCGATTCCATTGATGCACTCACAATAATGGTTGGTGGAGTAGAGCGCTCCCCAATAGTCTCAAAAGTACCCAGTTCTATGGGTGGTCCACTTGTAGAGTCTTTCATTGCTCTAGCCTGTAATGCTTCTTATCTTGGTTCATCTATTTATTTCAACCTTCTTAATAATTCTTTCAATTCTTTTTTCTCTTTTTTCTTCTTTTTATTCTTCTTCTTTTTTTCAATCCTCTTCTTATCTTTACGCTTACTTTTTTTCCTCTTACTTTTTCCTTATGGATCAACTAGTTTCCCAGTGATATCGTATAATACTTCTTCTTCTTCTTCTTATTCCACATCATCTGGGACTGAAAATGTCAATGTTTGATGGCTTTGCAAAGCCATAATATTAGCCCTGGATCTCTCCAATTCTTCCTTGATCCTAGCGAGATCATGACTTGTTATCTTCCTCAATCTTTCATTAACTCTACGTTTCATATCATCAATACACCCATGAATAGTCTCATAAGGTTCAATAGCTTCTTTGATTTTTTTATCAATAAATGGTTTAAAATGTTTAGCGAACAACTTTAATTGAGCATTAAACCTCTTTCCTTTTTTTACCATCTTCTTATAATTTTAAGGAGTGACAGCATACTCAGAATGGATATTATGATAACTACAGGACCATCTATCTCAGTTGTAGGTATAGTTCCTATAGAAGAAATAGCTTGAAAATATTTTGCTAATGATATTTGGAAACGTTATGCAGAACCTGTGATAGGTGCAGGTGTTTGAACTCCCTCTATAATCAGAGTATTATTTCTAACTCTAGCTTCTTTTCCTAAAATTAACATAAGCCTACTTCCATCTCTTCTATCAAAATTATGCGTCTTCTTTACTTTTGCCTCATTATCTAGTCCTGAGATCAGGGGGATATGATCTTCTTCATATAGCCTGGTAATCAAACAAGGAAAAAGTTATGCTATGTTGGGTCATGTTGCCTGGATCTTAATTGCATCCGCAATTGTCTCTCCAAAATTTAATGAGGACCCAAACATCAAAGTTGCTATCAGCCCTATCATCACCCAATATACTATATCCAATGGTTGGCATCAATCTGCATCATACATGTAATGCCCCGATTTTCTGAATTAAAATGCTACACAGTGCTCATGACCTCGAGGGACCACAAGCTAACCCATGACTGATATCTATACCTGTACACTACATATATAACATAATAATGAGGAAAACATGAACATGTAGGCCATAAGATTTAACTAAATAAAGAATCTGTCAGAACATAATATCCATATAGGTGAAAGATACCCAAAATAGCTAAAAATTGAATCAAATCTAAACATAAGTTTGAATACTGAATCTGAAAGCCTCTAAGTACTGTCTGAATAAGGAGTTGAAGGAACATGTCTCCAACTAACTCCATAAACTAATAATGGACTAAATAATAATGAATAAATCAAATTATATTGCCCTCGAATGAAGAGGACTCACTGAATCTCTACAACAGGAAATACTACTGCTACTGCTGATCTAGAGCTCGTGTCTCTGAACCTATGGTGTAAATTGAAAAGAAATCACCATAGCACAAATGCGTCAGTACAAGAGAATGTACTGAGTATACGAGTGGTGTAGGCTAAATATAAATAGGGTTTACATGCATGAACAATGCTAACTGTCTGACTGATATGAACGTAAGAGTACAAATATGCATACATAGTAACTGAAATAATGGGTGCATGATACCTAGTCCTGTATGCTAATACATGATTTACAGAAGGCTAACATGACTAATACTAAAATTTTGATAACATGGGTGACTGTATCTAACAATCCTAAATTTGATGGAACTATCTGAGTTCTGTACTATAACTGAGTCTGACTATATCTGACAGTCCTAATATAATGAAATCTGAAGACCTATCTAAGTTCTTTTATTGAGATTGATTTTGAAACTGTGGGAGATAGTTGTTTAATCGACATGCCCCAATAATGCATTATCTAAGTTGGGGTCCAATCTCTACCCCAACTAGAGGGGTGTCAATACCGTGCCACTGGTAAGGACAGTTGTGGGTGACCCTTAATTGGAAGGTATTCTAAAAGAGAATGGTGGTAGTCCTAAACTGACAGGTTAAGCTATCTCATCAACCCTAATTTGACAGGCTAAGATGTCTCAACCTACTCTGGCTACATAGTTCTGGAACACAAGGATGACTGGTAAGAAACACACCTTAAACTAGCAGGTGATTCCCCATCCTTGGGTTCACTTGGTGCTAACTTCTACTCCCATATGAAGAGACTAAAAATGATTCAACTGATTGTACATGGACAGATTAACTGACTTCCTTTCACTGATGGAGTAGTATTATTATCTGAGAGTTAACTGAGATCATGAGTTTTCTGAGGTTTTTAAGTCACACGACTGACTGAGTTCTATATATTATAGCTTGACTAAGATTATCGTGACAATATGACATGGATCTAGGCACATATCTATATTTTTCGGGTACGAATACCCTAGGGACTCGATAGAAGGAAACTGACACACATGACATGACTTGATCATAAGATTTGAGTCCACAATTCATGATATCATAAGTAGGGGATATCATATTTCATATAGTTATTAAACATCTTAAACATTGTAGGGAATGCATGGATATATTTCATGTACATATTGTATATCTCTATTATCTTACATGCTTCATACCACCACAATAGCAATACATGAAGAGCATGGGATTCATATGGAAGTATATAGCTAACATGGACTTGTCATTTAGACATCATAGAACCATACGAACATGAATTTCTAGCATCCTAAGCATTTTATCAAACACCTTGTATGCATTCTTTAAGGCATAGGTGAGTTTCATACTTGCACCATATTAAACCACCTAAAGTTCATGGTTTTCAATTACAAAACATATATATTGCATGAAAACACCTTTAGAAATCACATTGAAAATTAAACAACAATCGTCAACACGTGCATACTCATATCACCATAAAAATTTTACAAAATAATATTTAAAACATGGTTCTTGAGCTCTATGAATGGATTGGATCCATAGATGAACACTACACATACCTTAGAAAGGAAAATTTGAAGATTTGTTGGGGAGTTATTGAATTGGAGAACTTTAACTCTTGATTCTCTTGGAAAAAGGCTTGAATCTTGCTCTTTGAGTTTTTAGGATGCTTAACTGAAGAAAAATAGGAAAAATTATGCCTCTTTAGGGTTATAAGTCATGGAAGGTGAAGGAAATAACCAAAATACCCTTATGAAATAAATTCCCAGTTACTGAAAATCATAGCTGATGACATATGTGACAAGGAGTCAAAAAATGTGACAAGCCGTAAAAAATATCATCACACAGGAGCTGGAATTGATGGTTTCTGCCTAAGCCTGACTATATTTATGACAAGGCATAAAAAATGTGACAGGCCATAAAAAATATTGTCACACAGAAGTTGGATTCTACCTAATGCTGACGACCTTCGTGATAGGGCATCACAAATGTGGTAAGCTACCACGAATGTCGTCACTTAGGAGCTGGTTTCTACCTAAGGCTGACCATCTTCGTGATAGGGAGTCATAAATGTGGTAAGCTACCACGAATTTCATCACTAGGAGCTGGTTTCTACCTAAGGCAGATGACCTTCGTGATTGGGCATCACAAATGTGGTAAGCTGCCACTAATGTCGTCACACTATTTCAAGCCTAACATGTTGGAGTAAAATAGGAATAACTCTTTGCTCTGATACCGGATTTAGGCAAAATTAGTATCGTTGGAAAGATAATTAAATTATCTATCTGTTGGTAGGTCATGAGCTCAAAAATTTCAACTATAATGAGAGATATTTTCATTTGAAGTTGACTATACCAATATTCTTCTCAAGAATTCAATCGGTAAGGTATGTTTTGATTCGTCTGATAGCTGGGAGTTATTTGAAGCCTTAATATACATATAACCTACTCATAAAACTATAAAAGAACTATGATGTACTATGCATGAGCTTAGTACATGACTCTAATATTGGTTTGGATTTTTTGGGGTATTACAATATCTCCCCCTTGGAAACATTCGTCCTCGAATGATGACTGCTTGAGAAGGGAGAAAAGATAAAACGATGCATACACTGATCGTGCTCAACTGGCACATGATTTTAGGACTGAATTGAATTCTAAACTGAATATAGCCCAACTGAACATGCATATCTGATGCATGACCGATAAGCTGAACTCATGAATGCATGATAAGTTATGCACTGATACTTGATACCAACTTTATACTGGCATTTTGAACATGTAACTGAATAAGCTTAAGGAAAATGGTTTCCTCGAGCTAAGTTTGAGTTAGTGGAGAAAATATGAGGGTACTTGGTTCGCATATCTATTTCTGCTTCCCAAGTAGCTCCCTCCATGGACTGATTCCGCCAAAGAACCTTGACTAGAGGGACTTCTTTGTTCCTCAGCCTACGATTCTGATAGTCGAGGATTTCAACTAGAATATCTTCATAAGAGAGGCTATTCTGAATGTTAATGCTCTGAATAGGGACTACAAATGCTGGTTCACCTATGCACTTCTTTAGCAAAGAGACATGGAAGACTGGATGAACTGAGGCCAGATCTGAAGAAAATTCGAGCTCATAGGCTACCTTACCGAAGCGACTGAGAATCTTGAAGGGACCGATATATCGGGTACTGAGCTTTCCCTTCTTGCCGAATCTCTTTACTCCCTTCATGGGAGAGATCTTGAGATGGACATAATCATCGACCTCAAATTCGAGATCCTTTCTACGAACATCTGCATAAGACTTCTGTCGGCTCTGAGCAGCCCAGAGTCTTTCTCTGATCAACTAAACTTTCTCTAAGGCATCGAATACTAAGTCAAGCCTTATGACTACGACCTCACTAACTTTAAACCAACCGATCGGAGACCTACATCTCCTACCATAGAGAGCTTCAAATGGATCCATCTAAATACTAGAGTGATAGTTGTTGTTGTATGCGAACTCAATCAAAGGCAAGTGGTCATCCCAGCTTTCCTTAAAATCAATTTCACACGCCCTTAGCATATCTTCTAGAGTCTGAATGGTCCTTTCTTCTTGATTATCTGTCTGAGGATGAAATGTTGTACTGAGATAAACTTGGGTACCAAGACCCTTTTGGAACTCTTTCCAGAAGTAAGAGGTAAACTAGGTACCTTTGTCTGAGATGATAGATAGTGGAACACCATGTAATCTAACCAACTCCTTGATATAAAGTTTGGTATAATCCTCGGCTGAGTAAGAGGTACGAACTGGAAGGAAATAAGCTGACTTGGTCATTCTATCTAAAATGACCCAAACTTAATCATGCTGATAACGTGTTCTAGGCAAACCCGTCACGAAGTCCATGTTAACTTATTCCCACTTCCAAGTAGAAGTAGTGAACTCCTGCATGGAACCACTAGGTTTCTGATGCTCTATCTTAACCTGCTAACATGTAAAGCACTTAGTCATAAACTCTGCAACGTCCCTCTTCATCCCACTCCACCAATTGATATTCCGCAAGTCACGGTACATCTTAATGGCCCCTGGATGAATAGAATATCATGCACCATGCGCTTCTGCAAGAATTAGCTACCTCAAGTCATCTACACCGGGAACACATAGACGACCCTGATAACGAAGAACACCATCTCCCCCTTGGGAGAAAACCTCTAATTCCTGACTTTGAACTGACTTTTTTAGCTTGAAAAGGCTAGGATCCCTGTTTTGCTTCTCTTTTACCTCATAAACTAGAGATGACTTTGAACTACTCTGAACACATTACTCTGAACACATACACCACCTTCTGAAGAGTCGACTAAGTGAACGCCTAGTCTGGAAAGCTGATGAATCTCCTGAGCTAATTTCTTCTTACTATCCTCTACATGGGAAACACTACCCATGGATAGTCTACTGAGTGCGTCAGTCACTATATTGGCCTTGCTAGTATGATAAAGGACACTCATGTCATAATTTTTCAAGAGCTCTAATCACCTTTTCTGACAAAGATTGAGATATTTTCAGGAAAAGATATACTGAAGGCTCTTATGATCTATGAAGACGTCTACATGAACATCGTATAGATAATGCCTCCAAATCTTTAAGGCAAAGACAACTGCTGCTAACTAAAGGTCATGAGTAGGATTCATGAGTAGGATAATTCTTCTCATGGGGCTTTAAATGTCTAGAGGCGTAGGCTATGACTCTATCATGCTGCATGAGGACACAACCTAAACCTACTCTAGATGCATCATAATATACTAAAAATCCATCAAAACTGTCGAGAAGTGCTAAAACTGGAGCTGAGGTGAGTCGAGTCTTCAACTCCTGAAAACTCTTCTTAGAAGGTTCTGACCACTGAAACATGACCTTCTTCTGAGTCAATATGAACATAGGAGATGCAATAGAATAAAATACCTTGACAAACCATCGGTAATAGCCATCCAAACCCAAGAAACTTCTAATATCTGATGGAGAGACAGGGCGAGGCCAGTTTTTTACTGCTTTAGTTTTCTGAGGATCTACTCTAATGCCATCATCTAAAATAATGTGGCCAACAAATGCTACTAATCTTGGTAAAAATTTGCACTTACTGAACTTGGCGAACAACTGGTGATCCCTGAGAGTCTGAAGAACAATTATGAGATAGTCTGAATGATCACGCTCTGTGCGAGAATATACCAGAATATCATCTATGAAGACTATGACGAATGTGTACAAGTACTGCTTGAACACCCGATTCATCAAGTCCATGAAAGCTGCAGGGGCATTGGTAAGACCAAAGGACATAACTAGAAATTCAAAGTAACCATACCGAGTACGAAAAGTTGTCTCCAGGATGTGACATTCTCTAAGTCTGAGTTGATGATAGCCTGATCTGAGGTATATCTTGGAGAAATAACTGGCACCCTAAAGTTGGTCAAATGAGTCTTCTATCCTAGGTAGTGGATACCTGCTCTTGATCATGACTTTATTGAGCTGGCGGTAATCAATACACATTCTGAGAGAATCATCTTTCTTGCGCACGAATAAGACTGGCATACCCCATGGGGATACACTGGGCCTAATGAATCCATTATATAAGAGATCCTTCAACTAATCTTTCAGTTCCTTGAGTTCTACTGGTGTCATTCTGTATGGCGAAATAAAAATAGGCTGAGTATCTAGGAGAAGGTCTATGCCGAAGTCTATTTCCCTTTTGGGAGGAATGCCTGAAAGATTTTTGGGAAAGACGTCTGAATATTCATTAACCACTGGGACTGATTCAAGATTGGGAGATTCAGAACTGGAATCCTTAACATGCATGAGATAATACACACACCCCTTAGAAATTATTTCCTTGCCCGAAGGTAGGAAACAAGCTGACCCCTGAAAGATGAAGTGCTACCCTTCCACTTTAGGATGAGCTCATTCAGGAACTGAAACTGAACTATCCTATTTCTGTAGTCGACTATGGCATAGCAGGAATAAAGCCAATCCATGTTGAGAATAACAACAAAATCAGTCATCTCTAACTCAACTAAATCTGCTGACGTGGATTTCTAAAATATCATAATCAGGTAGTTCCTATATATCCACCGAGCTATGATGGTTTTACTCACTGGGGTAGAGACTGAAAAGGGCTCTGCTAAAATTTCGAGACCGATTCCAAAATCGCCTGCTATATATGGAGTAATAAAAGACAAGGATGCACCTTGGTCTAGCAAAGCATAAACATGGACATGAAAAATCTGTAACGTACCAATAACGACATCAGGAGAATTTTCCTGATCCTTTCAGGTCTAAAAAGCATAGAGTCTATTTAGGCGTTGCCCACTAGTAGTACTGGAAGTGGCACCCTACTGGTTCGAGTGATCGGACTGAGCTGTGGAATGATTCTGCTGACCTTGAGGACCTGGCTGAGGACACTCCCTAATCCTATGGCCTGGCTTACCACAACTAAAATGGACATCATTACCGGCTCTGCAAATACCCTTGTGGTTCTTACCACAAGTCTGACAAAGGGAGATTGTTCGGGCACTGTTAACACTGCTCTAAGATTTAAACCCTGGTGCACTATCTCTGTTGCCTTCCCTGAACTTCGGCACTGGGGAACTAGTGGAGGAAGGGGCTGGAACTACTGACTTAATATGAAACTGCAAACAATTTCCTCTCTCTAATTTGGGCTAAGCAAAACTGAAACTGCCTGATCTTGCTCTCTTGTTCTGCCTCTCCTTAGTATTAACCTTTTGCTCCTCTATTTGTTGAGTGTGGGTCATGAGCCTGGCTAAATTCATATCACTATTTAGCATCGTAGACCTACACTCATTTACCACGCTATCATTCACCCCTAACACAAACTTGCTCATCTTAGCCCTGTTATCTGTAACCACATAAGGGGTATATCTGGCTAACTGAGTAAATCTAAGAGAATACTCTCTAACCTTCATATTTCCCTTCCTGAGATTGATGAACTCAAGAACTTTGGCCTCTCTTAAATCTTGGGGAAAGAATCTATCTAAGAAAGCTGTGGCAAATTCTTCCCACTCAACAGGACCTCTATCCCCTAACCATTCAGCTAACCATTACTTGTACCAGGTGTGAGTGACATCCTACAATTGGTATGCATCTAAATCGACACTCTGAGAAGAAGTGACTACCATGATATCACTAACCTTCTGGACTTGGTCAACGAATTCCTGAGGATCCTCGTCTGGCTTAGACCTAAAGAAGGACAGAGGGTTCA
Organism: Capsicum annuum; assembly: GCF_002878395.1. Taxonomy (NCBI): domain Eukaryota; kingdom Viridiplantae; phylum Streptophyta; class Magnoliopsida; order Solanales; family Solanaceae; genus Capsicum; species Capsicum annuum. The sequence continues at coordinate 176,836,642 of NC_061121.1, read as the reverse complement.
TTCGAGCGAAGTCTCGAATCCAAGCTGCTGCTAAATTTGCCACTAGTTTGGCCAGAATGACTGCTGTCATTCATTCTGGGCAGCTATAGACTGAGAAAAAGTGGTAAATACAGTCCTGAACTCCGCATGAGAAACATGTTCACCCAAAGGATCTTCGGGCTGAGGAGCTGGCTGATTTCTTCTCTTTGGAGGCATGTTTTTGAAATAAGAGAAGAGCAGATTAGACTGAGAGACTAACTTAGAATTATGTTTACTAGCATGACATGAATACTAAAGAAAGCGAACTATTCCTAAAACATCTCATAACCTCATGTACATAAATGTGGAACGCAACACACCCATGTACATGACTCTACTAGATGTGGTTTTCAGACTTCCTAGGACTATTGAACCTTAGGCTCTAATACCAAGTTTGTAATGCCTCGATTTTCTAAATCAGAATGGTACATGGTGCTTATGACTCCGAGGGACCACAAGCTAACCCATGACTGATATTTGTACCTGTACACTGCATATATAACATAATAATATGGAAAATACGAACATGTAGGCCATAAAATTCAACTGAATAAAGAATCTGTCAAAACATAATATCCATAAGGGTGAAAGATACCCAAAATAGCTGAAAACTGAATCAAATCTGAACATAAGTCTAAATACTAAATCTGAAAGCCTCTAAGTACTGTCTGAATAAGGAGTTGAAGAAATATGTCTCCAACTAACTCTGTAAACTTATAACGACTAAAATAATAATGAATAAATCAAATCATATTATCCTTGAATGAAGAGGACTCCCTGAATCTCTACGACTGGAAATGCTACTACTACTGTTGATCTAGAGCCCGTGTCTCTCAACCTATGGAGTAAAATGAAAAGAAAAAACCATAGCGCAAATATGTCAGTACGAGGGAATATACTGAGTATACGAGTGGGGTAGGCTAAATATAAACAGGGTTTACATGCATGAACAATGCTAAATATCTGACTAATATGAACATAAGAGTACAAACATGCATACATAGTAACTGAAATCGTGGGTGCATGATAGCTAGTCCTATATGCTAATACATGGTTTACTGAAGGCTAACATGACTGATACTGATATTCTGATAACATGGGCGACTTTATCTGACAATCCTAAATCTAATGGAACTATCTGAGTTTCATACTAAAACTGAGTCTGACAGTATCTGACAGTCCTGATATACTGAAATCTGAAGACCTATCTAAGTTCTTTTACTAAGACTAATTCTGAAACTGTGGGAGTTAGTTGTTTAACCGACATGCCCCAATAATATATATAGCTAAGTTGGGGTCCTATGTCTGCCCCGACTAGAGGGGTGTCAATACCGCACCACTAGTAAGGACAGTTGTGGGTGACCCTTAGCTGGAAGGTATTCGAAAAGAGAACGGTGGGAACCCTAAACTGACAGGTTAAGCCACCTCATTAACCCTAATCTAACAAGCTAAGATGTCTCAACCTATGCTGGCTATGTAGTTCTGGAACACAAGGATGACTGCTAAGAAACATACCCTAAACTAGTAGGTGAGTCCCCATCCTTGGGTTCACTCGGTGCTAGCTTCTACTCCCATCTGATGATACTAAACAAGATTCAACTGACTGTACATAGACAGATTAACTGACTTCCATTGACTGATGGAGTAGTACCATTATCTGAGAGTTAATTGAGATCATGAGATTTCTGAGGTTTCCTGAGTCACATGACTGACCGAGTTCTATAGATTATAGCTTGACTAAGATTATCGTGACAATATGATATGGATCTAGGCACACAACTATGTTTTTCAGGTACGAATACCCCCAGAACTCGATAGAAGGAAACTGACACACATGATATGACTTGATCACAAGATTTGAGTCCACAATTCATGATATCATAAGTAGGGGATACCATATTTCATATAGTTATTCAATATCTTAAACATTGAAGGGAATGCATGGATATATTTCGTGTACATATTGTATATCTCTATTATCTTACATACTTCATGCCACCACAATAGTAATACATGAAAAGAATAGGATTCATATTGAAGTATATAGCTAATATGGACTTGTCATTTAGACATCATAGAACCATACAAACATGAATTTCTAGCATCCTAAGCATTTGATCAAACACCTTGCATGCATTCTTTAAGGCATAGGTGATTTTCATACTTGGACCATATTAAACCACCTAAAGTTCATGGTTTTCAATTACAAAACATATATATTCCATGAAAACACCTTTAGACATCACATTGAAACTTAAAAAACAATCATCAACATGTACATACTCATATCACCACAAAAAGTTTACAAAATAATATTTAAAACATGGTTCTTGAGCTCTATGAATGGATTAGATCCATAGATGAACACTACCCATACCTTAGAAAGGAAACTTTGAAGATTTGTTGGAGATTTCTTGAATTGGAAAACTTTAACTCTTGATTCTCTTGGAAAAAGTTTTGAATATTGCTCTTTGAGAGATGAGTTTGATGGAAAACCCTAATTTTGTGGTTGAGAGTGTAAGAGAGGGTTTTTAGGATGCTTAACTAAAGAAAAATGGGAAAAACTACGTCTCTTTAGGGTTATAAGTCATGGAAGGTGAAAGAAATAACCAAAATACCCTTATGAAATAAGTCCCCAGTTGCTGAAAATCATAGCTAATGACATTTGTGACAAGGCATCAAAAAATGTGACAAGCCATCAAAAATGTCGTCACACAGGAGCTGGAATTGATGGTTTCTGCCTAAGCCTAATGAATTTTATGACAAGGCATCAAAAATGTGATAGGCTTTCAAAAATGTCATCACACAAAATATGGATTCTCAAGCTACCACGAATGTCGTCACACTATTTTCAGCTTGACATGCTGGAGTAAAATAGGAATAAATCTTTGCTGTGATATCGTATTTAGGTGAAATTGGTATCGTTGAAAAAATAATTCAATTATCCATCTGTTGATAGGTCATGATCTCAAAAATTCCAAGTATAATAATATGTATGCTCGTTTGAAGTTGACTATACCAATATCCTTCTCAAGAATTCAATCGGTAAGGAATATTTTGATTCACCTGATAGCTGGGAGTTATTTGAAGCCTTAATATACATCTAACCTAATCATAAAACTATAATATAACCATGATATACTATGTATGAGCTTGTTACATGGCTCTAATATTGGTTTGGATTTTTCGGGGTATTACAATACAATTCCCCACCAGAACTTTGCTATCTAAGACAATGAAGCTTTAATAATTCATATATTTGGGTTATTCACCCACTCCAATTCCCATTCTACTAATACTTACTCTAACCAGGGATGTTGATTAGCTCTATCATTCATCCTATGATAGAAATTAGGAGTAGTGGTTGGAGGGATAAAATTTGCTCCATGCAAAAACTTGTTAATAGTACGACTTGACAAATCCAACATGACTCCTCACACTAGTATTTGATCCATATTTGGCATGTCCATGGATTTCTTTCCTTTCTTGCACATATTCTCTAAGGTAGCAGTGTAGTTTGCATAAAATTCTCTTGCCAAAGTTGGATAATATGATTCTCCTTTTTTGGTAATCCATTCTAGATTATGCGCCTTGAATGTTCTTTCTATTTGAGGGTACTTTCTTAGCCCATATATAATGATTTTGACTTTTTCATACAAAGGCCTCTTAGTACTACGTTTACCAGTAGCTACCAATCCTTCATGATAAATTTTGGATGCCCCTTTCACTTTTTATCTTATACTATTTCGGACACTAGGGTTCTTGCTTTTGATCACATCACCTCGCATAGGGGATTATTCTTCCCTAGGTTGTTTCGAAGAAGAATAGTCTTCTTCTTTAAAACTCTAATCTTTAGCATTGGACGTGCTTTAATTAGCTACCAAACTTTCATTAGACTGGAGGTTGGGTTCCATTATACAAAGACTCTCTCACGTACGATATCCTTGTTGCTCGACTCCTTCTTGTTCATTCTCAAAATTATTGAATAGTCTCTGATTTGAGATGGTTTAGATTACTCTCTTGCTGGTGTGCTTTTGTTGACCTTTTAGAGGCATAACTGTATCTAAATCAGTAAACAAAATCCAATTTGTGTACAAATAAAAGAAAACATAAAAACTTGTTGCCTTCTTTGCAAAATCAACTTCAACATAACATTCTATGTAACAACTTAGTTTACAAGTAGTCACTTTGTTGACACCTTATCAGCTTTATTATCATTCTTGAATAGAATTAATCAAAACTTGTATAAATATAGGTGATGACTTAAATGATAAGTTGTCACTTTGTTGATGACTTATAAAGATAGTTGTCACCCTCGAGCAGAATCCAAATAGCTTTCTTAACTTAGGTGAGGACTTTGTTGATAAGTCATCACTTTGTTGATGGCTTGTCAACATATGTTTTACCCTAAAACTGAATCATCAGCATTTTATGTTATTAGGTGACAACTTAGGTGATAATTCATCACTTAGGTGGCATCTTATCAGCCTAGTCATCAACTAGAAAATGATCATGAAGCACTTTAACTTATAAACTTTAGTCATCAGTTCCAAACCATGAAATACTGTCAATTCAATTCAATAACTTGAAATATTTTGGTACAGGAAATGACCAATTTCCCACTAGATTTATGAAGTTTAATCTCTCATAAGAAGAATCGACTCCATAACTTAGTGGGAATTCATTCATGAGCAACTTTTGACAAAACAAACTTCGATTAATTTTGATGTCCTAATCAACTGTTGTATTGGTCAAAGTTGTTCATAAACACTTTGTAATCTTGTATGATCAAATTTGAATTAAATCTTCCCCTCATCATAATAGAAAAGGTGACCTTTGAACTTACCTTGAAGCTAAACTAATATGACTCCAACTAATTACAAAATGATTTTATTCCGGAGAATACAAACACTTGTACTCTTAGTAACGTGAATAAAGAGAATTTCACAAAGGATGATATTTATATTTTCAAAAGGATTAGCTTTAAGAAGTTCAAAAGGAAAGAAACACTGAAGAAGTTGAAAAGAAACGGGAGGTGAAAATCCCAATTGATTTGGATTTTTCTATTTTTGTAATTTTTTTATAAAATAAAGATTAAAAAATACAAAAGTAGAAGAGTGAAAGTTTTTGAGAGGGAATAGGAAAACCAAAGGTTATTATAATTAATTTGAATCGGGTTTGGGTCTTGGATCAAGTTAAAATTACTTACCTCGGCTAAATTTAGTTGATGACTCGTTAGTAGGTTTATATTCCATCACTGAGCTTATCAACCTACGACAAAATATTGCTTGACTATGTTTTAGCTGATGACAAGGAGTGGTAGCTCATCACATTGGTGACAAATCATCAACCTTGCCGCCAACTATGCCCAGATTATACTCTTTTCTTGCTCTAGTTGACGACTAGAAGTGATGGGTCATCACTTTGTTGATGGCCTATCGACCTTGTCGTCAACTCTATCCGATTTGACACTGATTTCAACTTTTTTCCTACACATCTTAGCACACACATTACCCATGGTGAAATCTTAAAAGTAAAAAAATATTTACAATACAAATTTTAGGTTACCTCCCAACAATGCCTGATTTAATGTCACGGCACAACTCGATTTTCTTGACTACTCAGACTTTGTCAAGATATACTTTAGACAACAACTTCACCTCATCCATTGGGTCAATATAACTCTTGATTCTTTTCCCATTAACCTTAAACAATTTCCTTCTTTGTTTTGAAGTTCAACCATACCTAATGGAAAAACTTGGGCTACTTTGAATGGTCCCGACCAATTTGACTTCAACTTTCTAGGAAACAGCTTAAATCAAGAGTTAAAGAGCAGCACTCAATCATCCACTTAAAAGTCTCTCTTTTCAATCCTTTGGTCGTGATATCTCTTTGTCCTTTCCTTGTATAAATCATCCTTTTCATATGCAGGAAGATAGAACTCATCCATCTCATTGAGTCTATCTAGCCTTAAGTCAGCTACTTCTTTCCAACTCACATTGAACCTCTTAACTGCCCACAATGCCTTATGTTCAAGTTCAACTGGTAGATGACAATATTTACCAAATTCCAATTGGTACGAAGACATTCTGATGGGCGTTTTGAAAGATGTTCGATACACCCAAAAGTCATCATCAAGTTTTATTGACCAATCACTTCTATTTTAATTTACGATCTTGGCCAAGATATATTTTATCTCTCTGTTCAACAATTCCACTTGCACACTAGTTTGCGGGTGATAATGTATGGCTACCTTGTGTTGTTTTACTCCATATTTCATCAATGCAACTCAAAATACCTTGTTGAAGAAGTATGTTCCTCTATCACTTATGATGGTTCTTGGAACACTAAAACATGAAAAGATATTCTTTCTCAAGAACACAACTACTCTTTTGCCTTCATTATCTACCAAAGAAACAACTTCCACCTACTTGGACACGTAGTCCACAACAAACAAGATATATTTATGACCATACGAGCTTATAAAGGGTCCTATAAAGTCTATGCCCCAAATGTCAAATAGTTCCACCTCTAACATCTTAGTCATAGGAATGCCATGATGCTTAGGGATCGAACCCTGTCATTGTCATTGATCACACTTCTTTATGAATTCATAAGCATCCTTATGGATTAAGGGCCAATAGTATCAACTTTGCAAAATCTTCCTTGTAATGCGATCACCTGCATAATGTCCCCCAACTGGGGATGAATGGCATGCCTCTAAGATACTCAACATTTCTTTCTCTGATATACATCTTCTGATGATGTTATTAGCACAACGTCTAAACAAATAAGCCTTGTCCCCAAAATACCTGGTCTCATCATGTAGAAACTTCTTCTTCTGATGAAATATAAGAGTATATAGAATGACATCACTGATAATAAAGTTTGCAAAATCTGCATACCACGGTACCAAATCAAGAGTAGCATCAAGAACCGGCTTATCTGGAAAAAAATCATCAATTTCCAGCTCATCCATCATCTTTTGTTCATTTTCTAATCGTAAAAAATGGTCTGCTACTTGATTTTTGCATCATTTTCGATCCTTGACTTTGAATTCAATCTCCTAAATTAACAACACCCATTTAATAAGTCTTGGTTTAGCATCTTTCTTTTTTTTAAGGTATCTTAGTGCAACATGATCAGTATGCACCATTACCTTAGTTCCCAATAAATATACCCAAAATTTCTCAAATACAAAAACCACAGCTAAGAGCTCTTGTTCTGTCATAGTGTAGTTCTTTTATGCTCCATTCAAAGCCTTACTAGCATAATAAATAGGGTGAAATAGTTTCTCCTTCTTTTGGCCTAGAACAGCTCTAAGTCCAACCCCACTTGCATCACACACCAATCTGGAGCAATGATGATAGGTGCAACAACCAACTTTTCCTTAAGGCATTGGAACACCTTCATACATTCATAACTAAACATAAACTTGTTCTCTTTTTCGAGCAACTTGCAAAGTGGGTGTACAATTTTGGAAAAATCTTTGGTAGAACCCTGCATGACCAAGGAAACTACCCACTCCATTAACTAAGATAGAAGGCGGTAGTTTCTCAATGACTTTGATTTTAGCTCTATCAACCTTTATTACCTTTGCTAAAATTTTATGTCAAAACACTATACCCTACTTCACCATAAAGTGGCATTTTTTCCAATTTAGGACGAGGTTGAGCTCTTCACACCGCTGTAGTGCTTTGTCTAAGTTCACCAAGCAACATTTGAATGAATTGACAACCACGAAAAAATCATCCATGAATACTTCCAAAGTATCCTACACCATATCTGAAAATATGGCCATCTACACCTTAGAAACATCACAGGGGCATTACATAACCCAAATGACATTCTCTTAAATGCGAAGGTTCTATTGGGACCAGTGAAGGTTGTTCTCTCTTGGTCCTTAGGTGTAATTAAAATTTGATTGTAGACTGAGTATCCATCAAGAAAATAATACTAACCATTTCCTACCAACTGATCAAGCATTTGGTCCGTGAAAGGCATTGAAAAATGATATTTCAACATCCAAGAATTCAATTTCTTATAATACATACACACACGCCAACCAGTCACCGGCCTAAGTAGAATTAGCTCATTTTTCTCATTTTCCACTACTATCATACCTCCTTTCTTAACCACACATTACACAGGACTTATCCACTTACTATCCAAAATTTGGTAGACTGCCCCAACATCCAACCATTTAATTATTTCCTTCTTTACTACTTCTTACATTGGTGGATTTAGCTGGTGTTGATGCTCAATCATCGGAGTACAATCTACTTTCAATTGAATTTTGTGCATACAAATGCCAGGTGGAATACCTATGATAGTAATAATCATTTACCCAAAGTCTCTCATATAGCACGTCAATACATAAATAAGAGCCTTAACTTAATGTTCCATAAAATATGTTGCGATAATAACCAATAAAGTATTTCTATTACCTAGAAATATATACTGTAATGGCCCTGTAGCTCCTTCAATTCCAACACTGGTGGCTCTTCAATAGAAGTCTTAACAGGCGGTGTTGGATGGCTTACAAATTCCAAATAAATCTTCTTGTGGGCATATATGTACGACCCCATACCAGTCAGTTCATAAACTGTCTCATCATACCTATCAATTCCTACACTGTGAAAATTCATCAAGACCATGCCTAAGATTTCTACAACAAAACTTTTATCAATTGTCACAGTTATCTTATCTTCATCAATGACATCAATAACTAAAACTACACTAATTTTCTTTGGTTGCTTCACAGATTGACAAATGTCAAAACTAACTTCATCATTATTGAGCCTAAACTTTAGTTCATTTAGTTCCATATCAACAAGCACTCTTTCAGTTACTAAGAATGACCTACCTAAAATTATGGGTATCTTAAAGTCCACTTCAAAATCAAGAATTAAAATTTCTATAGGAAATATAAAGTTGGACACTTTTATGATTACATTATATAAAATCCTCACCGATCACTTAATCGATCTGTGTGCCATCAATAGTCACATAGTAGTTGGTTTAGGAGTTCCTAAACCTAATTATTTAAAAACTGCTGCTGTCATAAGGTTGATTCTTATGCTAAGATCACAAAGCACTTTAACAAAGCTAAACATTCCAATCATACACGGGATAGTGAATGCTCCTAGATTAACTTTCTTCTGCACTAATGATCTAGTAGCGATAACACTACAATGATAAAGGTTATCCACATAATCAAAACTGATTGTCCTTTTCTTGTCATAAGATCTTTCATAAAATTAACATATACTGGCATTTTCTCTAATGCCTCAACTATAAGTGCATTCAAAGTTAATTACTTTAGCATATCCATGAACTTGCAAAAATTTTCTTTATCTTCTTTCTTCTTCAGTCTATGTGGAAATAGGGTTAGTGCTTTAGAATTCTCATTAAGTCCGTATCCACCTCCTTTTCTTTGTGCTCTACATCATTTACCTATTTCTGCTTAGCTGGTTATTTTACTTCTACACTACTCTTTTTTAATTCTCTCGACTTCTCCTACTCTACTGGTGGCTCCTCATATATATCCTATTTGAGCTCTACATCATCAATATGAGAAGGGCTCCTAGATATGGTGATTAGTATATGACCACTCATAGTGGTAATATCCATAACTAAACCATCATTCCTCAGGTTCCGAACTGTGTCACTTGGTAATGTCCCATTTTTTCTTTGATTGAATGCTGCTAATAATTGACCATTTGCTTCTCCAATTAGTTAATAGATGTGGAGTGTGACTCAAATAACTGACTCATGGTTGATAGGTCATTCTTCATTTCCCTAACTCCAGCATTTGTTGATTCTACTAGTTTCAACAATTTGGGCGACATATATTCCATAGACATCTTCCTAGAATTATTTGCAACATTATCACGACTCCCAGGTGGTAGATATAATCCACTCCTATCATTCTTGTTCTTCCAGTTTCCATGGTCATGATCTCCATAACCAGCTTTATCATAATAATTTGGACCTTGATTTTCTTGGCCACTGGCTCAAAAACCACCTAGTTATTCAAATAGTTTGCCTCTTCCTCAAAAACAAATTTAGCTCCCTTATTATGTCACCCTATAGCCTTAACCTTCTATATATTTTCCTAGATCAAATGCATTGTGAGAAAATCCATTTGTATCTTCATGTGATCCATATCTTGATCATGTTCTTCATCACTCTGATGTTGCTCCACCAGCATCGCGCTAGAATAAGTACTGCTTTCTACCTCAAAATCCCTAGTATGCCAATCTATAATTATTTTAGTCATTTTCTCAAACATTTTTGTAGCCACAGTATAAGTGAGATCCGTAAAAACTCCCCCTGCAGCATTATCTACTGTTGGCTTTGTCATTGAATTCAAAGCCCTATACAATGTCTCCATCAGATGCTCATCAGTTAGCTTGAGGTTTGGACACTGTGTCAGCTTTTTTTTTTAACCTTATCCATGCTTCATGCAGTGCCTCACTAGGTAGTTGCCTAAAGTTGCTGATCTCATTCCTCAACTGTAACTTCTTGGAAGGCAAAAAGAACTTTTTTAGGAAATCTCATTTCAGTTGCCTTCAGTTTTTTATAGAATCGGGTGCCATCTTATTCAACCACAAAGTTGCCTCTCTAGATAGAGACAATGGAAATAATCTCAGAAGAATGGCATTCTATCCCACTCCAAGGTTTTCAAATGACTTACAAATATTAATGAAATTTACCAAATGAAGATTTGGATCATCTCCAGCTAATCCATAAAATAACCCCTTCAAGTTAAGTAGTTGGATCACCATGCTGGTGATATTAAATTTTACCCCAGGAGATAATGATGGTGGAATTATTGCTCAAGTAGCTCCAACTCCATCCAAATCTGCATCATCATCATTATCTAGAAAAATAGCACCATAGGTTGTTATTGCATTCGACCCCTTACTTGAGAATTCTGATTTATTGGTACAATATTTTTAGCACGTCGCCTATTCGTAGGATCAACCAACTCATTATCACCCAAGTGATCACCATCCATATTGGGTACATGCCCGGGGAATCCAACATTCTATTAGTTAACTTGTGCATTCGCCAAAGTGGCCAGTCTTACAACCTTTTGTTGTTCAGTCATGCTCCCAATTCTTTGTGATTCTGGGTTGAAAGGTAATAATGGTCCTCCTGACCTTCAATTTTGTGACATGCACAATATATAGCCTACATATATCAGAAACAACAAATAAAAGTAAAATTAGAAAACTTGACTAAGAATAAATTAACACACATATCCTTAATGCACAATAGTATTCCTCGGCAATGGCGCCAACATTTTATACACCCAAATTACAAAATTCCTTTGAAAGCGTAAGTAGTTGTTGTCAAATATATAATCCAACTAGGTTGGGGTCAAATCCCACAGGGAATATGGTGTTGATTAAGATGATTTATGATTTAACTGACTAATAATCAATAGTTTCCATTAAATGGGGGGTTTTATCATTATAATTTATGGTCAGCATTTTAATTTTTTCTCTGAAACTCAAAGTTTATATTGTAGAATTTCAAATCAGTAATGAATTTGAACTGGAGTTGTGATCATTATGATTAATATCAATGTTAATTAGTAGTTAACTAATACGATTCACAAGACTTGTGGGGAACACCAAATTCTTAACATCTATAATTTATTTAAGTTTTTTTCAACATACTTAGATATTGAGTTCCCTAATTCTTCCAAACTTAGAGAAACTTACAATTCTTGTTGGTTTTTATTTTTAGTTGATTAATCTTGTTACAACATAAACCATTAGATGGCAAGTTTATATTTCCAAATCCTCATTGATAATTCACTACCTTTAATTGATTTCTTATTTCAAGAAAACTAATGAAAGGCATGTCCTATTATTTGCAACCAATAGAAAACAATTAACACAATAAAATTACAAAGATGAAACCCACAATTATTCAAAATTTACACAAACTAACAAATAAACAATGTGTTAATCATAGCTCCCATAACTTTAGTTGTGTGGTTTAGTTACTCGTGAATACAAGAAAGATTTCACAAGATGAATTCATAATTCAAAAGAGTTATACTTATAAAGGATAAAATAAAATGTTGTTCTCCTTTAAATATTTACCAAACTTCCCTCAAAACTTGATTAAAAGCTGAATTCAAAACTTCAATGCCACAAACATAAACAAGCACTTTTGGAGTATGGTTTAAGATGGCAATGAAAACCTAACAGCTGCTACTTATATTCGTAGATTTCAAATTTCAAAATTTAAAAACCCAAAACTATCACACAATAGTTGACAACGAGGATGATAACTTATCACTTAGTTGACAGCTTGTTAGCCAAGTCATCGACTTGATTCTCCTACAGCTACAATCTATAATTGGTTAACGACACACTTGATGGCTTATCACTTGGTTGACAACTTGTCAACCAAGTTGTCAACTACTTCCTTCAGCACTCAAGTTATGTTTCTGCTTGACGACGAACCTGACAATTCGTCACTTAGTTGACAACTTGTCAACCAAGTCGTTAGTTGAATCTTTAGCATACTATTTTCAATTGAAGGCTTAACTAATGATTAATTAGTTAGCTAATGGCTTGTCCTCTCTATTCACCAAAAATAACTTTTTGTTCTTTTTATCTTTGGTTTTCTATCATCTCCACCTTTCCTTGAAACTTAAATAAAATACAATCAAAATAACATAAGTTAAGAAGCCAGCACATCAGTCGCTTTATCGACCTTGGCCATTTGTCCAAGGAACACTTGAGAAATCAATGTTCTCTTTAGCAGACACCACTTTAGCATCCTAGGCATCACTTTTGTGGTACCCATGGCTCATGTCAAACTACTTTAGCAGTCGAGGAGTCATTTAAGCAACAGTCGCTTAAGTGACTAGTGAACACTTAAGCGGCCCCTTAGGGATTTTAAACCCCTTTCTTCACCCAAAATTCCTAGAATTTATACACCATTTTAGTATCTTAAAGAGGTAAAAAAAAAAAGAGGGAAATCATCCATGTATACTAAGGCAATCTATCCATTATTTTATCTTTATTTTTCATCCTATTTCATGGTAAATTCTTCAATTCTACGACTTTAAATCCCTAAACTTTAGGCGATAAATTGGAACCCAATTCATGCACCATTTGTTCTCAACTTCTAAGCACTCATTCCTTATCCTTTGAGGGACCTCATGATAGATTCAATGTTAGATTCTATTTGCGGGCCCCACATGCATGTTCTTAACCTGGATTTTGATCCAACCCTTTATATAGAAATATAGGTCTCATTTTACTCCTAATGATGTGTAGACTACTATTTTAATAGCATGGCAATATTTTGGGATCTTGGTGCAAAGGTGGATAATTTACGAACAACTCAAGGACTTGTGATTCGGTATCGAGGTAGACTTTTGTCTTCTCTTCTTCACAAGATAGTGTATTATATAAATTTTATGTTAGGTAAAGATGTTAGGATGTAATTATGCAAAGAATACTATAACTTAGCCTAAATTATGAGTTGGGGGGAATAGAAGGGTGAATCAACCCTTAAGATGAAATACTTGTTATGCCTATACAATCCTATTACCCTAGGTTACTAGTATGTTAGACATAGTTGAGTCTAAGGCCCCTTTAGTATAAGGTTTACTACTTAACAAGGTATATTATCATGGCTAATCTAATTATGGTATTATACTTATGTCGGTTGTATTTTATTGGGCCCGAGGCCATGATGTCGATATTAGTTGGACTCGAAGTAAGTAATCTATCTTTGTAAAAGACATAATCATAGTCTATGGTTATTTAGATTCCTATAATTATATTTTTTTGATACTAGTGATGGCATGCATAGATTCAGTAACTTCATGCTCACTTAATGGTATGGTTCCAACTAAAATCATGGCTATGCTACTATTTTCCTAAAAAGAATTTATTCTCATCTTTTCACTTTTAAAATGGATTGTTCATATTGGGAATCATACCACCTTAATGGATGATTTATGATATTTTAAAGTAAAAAATAATGTTTTAGAGATTTGATTAAGATAGATTTTAAGCCACAATTTTACTACTACTATTTACTTTGATCGGGAAGAGTTTAACCTTCTCTACTCTTTGATAAAAATTCAATCTCGAAATTGATATCGAGAAATAGATTTACTGACTTACACTCTTTTATCTATGATTTGAGTCTGTATATTTTTTATGTATATATCTCTTCGGTACTGGATGGAGTAGATTGATGATAATTATGATAGTTCAAAATCCTAGATCGGGACCAGGTCGGTGTATACTAATACTCTCCAACCCTCTTAGGGTCCCTTCTTTCGTGTGTCATCGTGCCAAAGAAAATAGATCATCATAGGTCTTTTCTTTACAAGAAGAGGTGTATATACTAAGTTATGTTATGGTAGTTAGATCAGTTATGGTATTATGGATTTACTTTGCATTCATTCTTGCATGCATGTTACCTATAAATAGTATGTTGTTTCATCCCTATATCTATCAGCCTTGGGGGTGCATAGGTAAAGGCTATGAGTGTTGTTTGTTGTATGCTAATTGAGCCTTTCGAGTTATCAAGACAGATAAAGGTATTATTTGTCTAGACTAGCTAGTTACTTTATTATTATTATTATGGTTAGTTTATGGTAGACTGATTATGGATTTATACTAAGGTTAGAGGTATGATTCTAATTATTTTTTTATGGTTATTATATTATGGATAATTATCTCATGGTTAGACATTATGATTAGGGATTTTGATTATGCCAGCATCAACTTCCTACTTGATTAAGTTGCCTTGAGATGCTAGGTTGACTACCTTAGGTCGTACCTTTGAGATAGTCTTGTATACTTGTATGTATATACATATATCCAACAATGATATTATTATATATCCCCGTCTTTCTTCAATTTTCATGTTGTATATCTATCCCTTAGACTTTATACTACTATATATATTTCTTCTACCCTTTATTGTATATTAGCCTGTGATATATTGTATAATGCTTTAGTGCCCGAGTATGACTAAAATAGGATAGTTCATCCTTATTGCCTCCCTAGTTAATTATATTAGCTTCCTAGATATTTGGTTGTAGTCTATATTCTTGCTTGCATGCTTTTATATTAGCATTATATTTAAATCTTAGTCAATAGTTGCCTACTGAGTACCACGTATTTGGTAATCATACTACACTTTTGTAGCCTACAGATCATAATACGAGTTCTCATCATTGCATACTACACTTTTGTAGCCTACAGATCATAATACGAGTTCTCATCATTGCTGTGTACATCATGCGAAACAGCTATGGATTAGAGATTTAGGGTGAGCTCTTGATGTTTGGAGTATTACTATTCTCCCTCTTATAATTAGACTAATCTCTATATTGTATTCAGAGATGGGTTGCACCTGTATATTCATTTAGTACTTCATTTTGTATTCTTGATATATTAGAAGCTCTTGTACTAACTTCACTATATATATATAATGAGAAAAGGAACATAGAGACTAAGGAGAAGCAAAAACATATGTTATACATTTAGATATCATATATTGGTATATATATATATATATATATATTATCCTCGTATTAAATTTATTATGCATTTTCCTTTCATTTCTTTGGATAGCTCATTACTCGCAGTTTTGGACTATGGGTCAGATTACCTATTAATGGGTAGTAGTAGGTTCCATCATGACCTAAGAAATTAGGTCATCAAATTGGTATCAGAGCCTAGGTTTACCAATTTTTTGGTACAAGATCTAGGTGTCTAGTAAAGTCCTACAGATCAATGCAGAGACATTTGTATCTTATCTTCGGTAGGCTACAGGGCATTTTTAAGGAATTCTATTCTTGACTCCTTATCGTATGTTCGTATTTATATGATCCTCAAGTATATTCATTGACTCTGTTCTATATCAATGATATGATTTTATTAATAGATGTGGATGGGATTTCGACACGGGTTTCTAAAGATTCAGTGTAGGATTAAACTAGGTAGTTAGAGGCTAATATCAAAGATCTTCAACATCAACCAAAGAATTTGTGGCCAACCCAGGATCCAATGGAGTTTGTGACCACTTCAACTGTAACACCACGTATTCAAGTACGTGTATTGGCATATT